>NC_134373.1:39268829-39420277 GCF_035582795.1 Mycteria americana
GCTCCTCTACATCCTCTACTGTAACTTCTCCCCAGCCCCCAGCTGCCGCTGACCTCTGACAAAGAGGGGATGACTTTCATGAAGCTTTTAGTGTTACTGCTCATTGTGTTGTAGTACCATGTATGATAGATTGATACAGCGGGATTAAAAAATAATTTATTATAATCTTCATCAATTTAAAGTCTCCATTTGATTTAATGAATTGAGAGTTTATCGGAAAAGCTTTTATCCACGGTCATTGACTCGAGTTCCCTTGGCCTGGCTTCTGGAGGAGATGCACTCTAACTGGTCTGAGATCAGGAGAAGGGGTACAGGTCAATTCTTGTTTGCATTTCTAACTAGGGAAAGTAGCAGGCAGGGCTGCAGTCTGACCTGTCTACTATTTATCTTCTGGGTATTTCTTTACGTAGTATGGTATAGGAGATAACGTGGTCTGTTGGGAAGGCATCAGTGTTAGAAGAGCTGGAAGATGCATATTCAATTCCCATCTTTACCTCTGAGTTCCTAGATAATCGTCTAGATAATCCTGGGCAAATTAATTTTTTGTTGACCTATTTCCTATCTATACAATGATAAAGAAAAATAAAAGAGCATTTTGAAATCATTTCCTTGTAAGCCAATTTTTGAGGGAGTGTCAGTAGATCAACCTGGTACAAGGGACATGCGTATCGGAAGGTGCTTTGTCTATACGTTTTATAGGTCGTTTTAAATGACAAAGACTGCTGCACAGAAAGTCTCTTTTAAATAAGACTAGCTCTAAAATTTAATATAAATTAAGCTTTTAAATTAAAATTGAGTAGCTTTAACTTTTAAGAAGTGGCATAAAGCATCTGAGAAAATTCTTCATGTTAAAATGCAAAAATGATTGTTTTATATTGAACTGTTCATGATATGTAAATACTTTTATTTTGGGTAGCCACCTAAACAAAATAGAAAGAAAATGAAGAGTAGAAGTTGAAAAATATTAAGATACACCACAAAAGTTGATTCATGGTGTGTGTGCGTATATGTACAAAAAAAGATAGTTATAAGAAAGTAAAAGATCCTCAGCATGAGTGTTGCTTATGTGCTACATTTAAGTTCTGTTTTGGATATAGATATCAAGATGCTAGATAAAAAACAATGGATGCTGTTTAAAATACACCTAAGGCTTTCCAATAGACTTTTATTAAATTTGATTCTTAGGTGAGATCTGAGCTATATTATACAGTTAAAATGTAAACTCTAACTCCGCGAGTTCAACGCCTTAAAAATTGTAGAGGTATTTCTGCTACATGGGGAATGTCACACACTTCTAGTCAACTATTAGAACTGTGATTTTTTTTTTTTCTTATGGTTTTACTTTATTATGGAATTGAGTTATCTGGGCTAACAGCACTCTCCTTTCCAAAGGCATACCATGGAACTTATTTTCCTGCCTATGTGGTCCAAGGGGAATAGATGAGAGATGTGTATTTTCCCTTCATCAAAGCAGGAATAAACTTACATCCTCCAGTTTGCACCACAGGTCTGTGTTGCATATTTTATGCATCTCTACCAAAAATCACTAGCAAATAGCAGAAGTGCAGAACATACAGCAGAGATCCAAACCGCGCTTGAACGCAGATCAGAGGGAAGATTTATCCTTGTCTATGGCACTGTTAGTGATGCCAAATTTAGCAATTATTTCAGGAAGGGTGATGCTGATTCCTCCCTCTCTCCAAGTACAAATGATATTTGGTGTTAGCATTCTTTGCCACTTCTGATTATTGCTGTTTAACGCACTAAGCAAATTCGGCTAATTTTTTTTAATGAGTAGGAGAGAGGGTCCTGTTTAAATTTGAACAAGGTCTCTCATTCTTGAATAGGTTGTGTGAAAATGTTTAACACAAATTTTTGTGTTATGGAAAGACTCAATTTCAAGCTAAAACATCCCTGAGTGTAGCAGAGAGAGGTCCTCTCTGATGTTTGGGGACCAGGGTTGTTGTGATGGCTCGCATGGGAATTGCCCTGTATGACCCCCCAGTGTTTTGGAAGTGAATTGGAGAAAAAGTGGTTCAAGGAAGGTGCGTTTCGGCAGGAGAGGAGGGGGAGGAGGGTGAAAAGGAAGAGCTGGGAGGGAACGAAGCCTGGCAAAATAGCAAAAGCCAAAGTTTTTCAGCAGAGCAGAAGAAATGCCTCGTTAGCAGAGGATAGGCAGAGCACCTGGCAGCGCAGAGAGTGAGCGGGGCTGGCACTGAAGGAAAAATCCCTGAGCCAGAGAGTGGGAGGTGCCTGGGGTGCAGGAGGAGGGTGACCTGGCAGGAAGGCAGGGAGAGCCAAGGGGTCTCTTGGATGCTCTAACTCCTGCACAGTCAATATGAGTAGGAGAGACCGGTTGTGCTGAAGCTCCTTTTGGAATTTTTATCTTGGCTTTTATTAATGCCCTGCAATACGATCTTTCCTCAGCAATAAAATTTCTTATATGTATGTGGGCATGTATATTAGATATATGCAAATATATATATTGCCTCCTGACTAATTTCCCAAGGAAAAAAAAAAATCTTTTCTTGAGTTGCAGGGAAGACTTACAATATTTTTTTTAAAAGGTAACTTGCAAAATAAGTTTGAAATCAATGCATCTTCAGGCCCTCTCCCTTCTGAATAAAATAGAGGGCGTCCTCCCTGTACAGCTTCTAGTCTTGTGTGATCCTGTAAAGTTACTGTGAAGTGAGGGAATTCAACTTTCAGGGTGCCACTTACCACCATCAGTAGTCCTAAATATTGAGCGGTTTATTTATAATTCCAGCATTAATCCTTATATGAAGGCAACGCCGTACTGTACATCAAAATCCTAAGGGATGGAAATCAAAGAAATTTTTCATGGAACTAGGAAGCATTTGATATGACAAATACTTCATAAAATTAGAAAAGCATTATTTAAAAGATGAATCACACTGAGTTGTAACTGCCCTGCTGTGCTTTGCATTCTGTCTGCTGATATCTAGTATTTCAAGTGCATATATCACCGACCTCCTTATCTGTACTTTACAATCAATTTTTTCTTTTTTGGTGTTGTTACAAAATTTTTGCTGATCAGTCATCTTTAAATTTAGTTTTGGAAGTGTTCAGTGGTTAATTTAAAGTATACTTAAGGTAACATTTAAGCTCAAATTGCTGTTCTGGGATTTCTGGGGAGCAGGGAGGAAAACTTTATTTTATATACTGTCTTTTCCTCCAAGAACACCAGGGAAAACAGATCTCTGGTACAATCCACACACATGACAAGAAAAGATACTGTTTTTTTCTCAGTAATTTATCACCTTCTGTATGATGGAAAGCCTAGTTTTCCAAAAGAAATATCAGGGAGGGGAAAAAAAAAAAAACCCTGACACAAACTCATATTCAATACAGGTGAGAAACTTGATGACTAAAAGGCAAACTTATTTCCTGTATTTCTGATGGACCTTGGTCTACTAGTTACAAATTCTAATGGGGATGCCAAGGTATGACCCTGCTGTGTAATTATAGTTTTGGTTGTGGTGGGGTTTTGGGAAAGATGTTATTCTATGAAAAATCTATTTAGACATTTCATAACACATCTCAAATGAACACCATTTTCTAGGGTGTTTTCAACCAAGCAAAATGTGATATGTCATCGTGACTGTAAGAGAGAACCATATTTTTAAACAGATGTCATTTTTCTTATGATTACTGTATTCTATTATGAATCACCTCCGTTGGAGGGGGAAAAATTCATCTCTAAATGGACAAAACCTCATACCTGAAATACACTGTGTTCTGGAAACAGTAATAATAGGACACAGTAGTCCTCCTGTGCCAGCCTCAAATGCCAGTAGCTCTTCAGAGAAGAAATGCTGAGGTCTTGGAAGATATCACTAGGTATTAGAGATATGAATTTTTATATCAAACCCAGCATGTTGCAATACCAATAAAGCCTTTCAGTATAAACAAACATAATTGACAGCGTTGGGTATCAAATGATCTATAAAGTACTCCATTTCATATAAGATGGCTGCGGAGATTTAATAGGCAGCAGAAAGTTGCTATAAAATGCCATAATGTTGTGCATAAGAGAGCTGCTAATTAGAATTGTCAATCAGAGATTGATCACTACCTCATAAACTGTGTAAGATGTTGCTGCATCCAAGCAATTGTGTTATCTTAAGGGGACAAGAAACTGCAGCGTTCAGCTCCTAGCTGTCAGCAGGATTTCACAGAGCGAAGGTCTGTTCTATCACCGCAGTCTGTTCGGCAGCCCTTCCGAGAACACCTAGAGCATCGTGAGCTTCACAGCCTGCTGATAGAAAGGAATGTCGTGCTGTAATGTGAGATAGATATATCTAACTCGGACTTTTTTTTTAATTTAGAAAAATAAATTGTAGTGTCATGTTCACTCCCCCGTTTTCTTGTTTTGTATATCAACGCATAAAAGGAAGACCTTAATGGAGAGGTTCTTGCTGCTCTGTGTGGATATTTCTTCCTTAAAGTTTATATACTGCTTTCTCTTAGAATAGCTTTGACCCTCGCGTAATTTTTTTGTGCAGTGTGTTGGGAAGGAATTGTGCCTTCTGCAGCTGCATACCAACAGGTGAACACTGTAGTGTTTGTAGAGCGTTCTGGTATCAAGAAGGATAAAAGGAATATATCTGAGGGGATATATATGTATTAAAAGTCTTGAAAAAGATCTATAGGAAATACAGTGTGAAGAAAGTTGGTGCCTGCTGCTTTCAAAATAAACTGAAGACTAATTTTATTGTAGATTAACAGGGGCCTGATGTTACAATGTTCTTTCCTTTCTGAATTCTCAGTATTATCTGGTTCTCTCTATATAAATGGTGTTCTCAGAATAGGAAAGTGTCTCCCCAGCCACCTGCAGATATCCAAAAAGAGACCGGTTACAGTTTGCTGTAAGAGGTTTGGGATGGCAATGCCACGTAGCTACTGAAGGGCACAAAATTTGGAAATAATTGTCTCCAAAATATTTTTATTTCTCCACGTGACACTCTGCTATCCATCAAAATACCTGTGGAGTGCCTGGAAGGAAGAAATTCAAGGAAAGCAGCATTTTATCTCTCTAGAAAAGCCTGGTGTGCTAGGTCACTGTCTGCTCTGCTGAAGGGGACAGAACAGAGATCAGGGTTGTAGTTAGTTTGGTGGGAATTGAAACAATATAATGACTCTGCCTTAAACTTGTGGAGGATTGGGGAGCATTGGAGTATCTGAGGCAAGGCAGAGTCAGCCTAATGCCTATAAATTGTAACAGTGGAATATTGGGTGTAAGTGGAGTATTTTGGGATCCAAGGGTTGCAGAGTAATTTAGGTGGGAAGGGGCCCCGGGAGGTCTCTGGTCAGACCTCCTGCCCCAGCAGAGTCAGCTCTGAGGTCTGACCTGCTTGCTCAGGGCTTGATCCACTCAGGTTCTGCAAATCTCTGAGGCCGGAGATGGTTCAACATATCTGGGCAAGCTGCTCCCCTGCTTGACTACCCTCATGGGGAAAAAGGTTTTCCTCATATCTACTCTCAATCAATCTTCTTTAATTTTGAAAGATTAGTGAGATAAATGAAAAGATGGTGGTGATAGTGAGTCATTCATGACCAAAAATAAAATTACCTTAAGATATTGTCTTGAAGAAAGACAACAAAGCTTATCCAGATCCCAGATTTATTTTATGGCAGTTGTGACTAACCATGGGAAACAACAACTTGCACTTAAGGCTCGTATGCAATGTTTTGCAAAGCAATTCTCAAACTGTAAGTGTTAGGAAGGTTAATTTAATACAGAATTAATGAAGAGACTCCATAACTCATCCTCCCTAATGTTAATCATTCAAAACATCTTTACTTGTTAACTGACTACTGTCAATTATCATCTCTAAGAGATGCTGAATAGGTAATTTCTTGTATACTGATTCTTGTCAGTATTTTATAAAACAGTCAGCATCTCATTCAGAAAGCTTGAATTTGGAAAGCACAAAAAACCCTGTTAGAACAGATGGTTTCTGTGATTGACGCCCTAATGCACAGTTTCAACTCTGTCTAGTCACTTTAACAGGAAAGTGTTTTAAGGATTCACCAGTTGGCTTGTCAAATTAGCATCAGGGACCAGTTTGGGTGTAAAATCACAAGCATAAATCATTTGGTGACCTGAGGGTGGATGAAGTATTAGCTAAAAGGAAACTTTTAACTTGAAGAAAAGCCTTTTCTGTGCTCTGATAACATCATCAAGCAGAGAGGTTGACCAGCTGGAGCTGACCTCTTTGGTGCAGGGTGTGTGTCCTTCTACGCTGAAGTCATGGAGGTGCCTACTGCTCTACCATGAAGTAATGGCAGGGCTAAGAAAGGGTATTTGTGAGTCCTTAATGCCAGGGTCTGATGGCCGCATGATCCCGCTACTGCTGAGATTTTGACTCCAGTCCATCCTTAATGGAGGGCTGTTTAGAAAGCCATGTTGAACTGAACTAAGTGGTGGAATAACATGTTATAATCAAGTATGCATAGTTTAAGTCTAACAAACATCAGATCCTTTGGGCTGCCTCCATTACTTTGTTCTCAGGAAATTTGACTTTCATGTAATAAATCCTTGGCTTAGGTGATGTTCTGTTTAAGTCTTTTTTTTGTGTAGAAAGTCTTTAGCAGAGGTGGGGGGAAGACATGGCAAACCAACTACTTCAGTTCACTGAAAAAACCCATATTTAGTTATTTACTCAATACAAACCTGCATTATGAATAGTGCCAGAAGACTTCTCTGAACAGAAGAAGACCTATAAGAAATCCTGCCTCTTAAGGGATATGGCTTTCCAATTTCCGCTTAATTTTGCAAGAGTATTTTTATGTCAATAATACATGCCTGACATGAGAGAGAGATGTAGAAACTGGAGGAAAAAAATAAAGGCGGGGAGAAGAACAAGAAAGAAAGAGTAGGGATAAAGTGCAAAAGAGAAACAGTAAATAAATAACAAGGGAAGGGGAAAAGGGCAAAAAAAAAAAAGAAGTATTTCAAGTGGTTGAAGATAGAGAGGGATGAGTGGGAGGTGGCAGGTTCAAAACAAACAAGCTATAAAGTGTGGGGGTAAGCTCTGAAACTCCTGCCACAGGACGCTGGGGGAAATTGTACTCTGTCTCCATTGCTTTTTCACAGTCAATATTACCTCCATATGCTGTACATGTTTAGCTTGGATATCTTTAGCAGAGAGGAGAAAATAAAAAGGCGTAGTAAAGAGACTTTATGTTCAGAGAGAAGCTAGACATGTTCACTGAAGAAAAATCACCTGTGGGTAACTTGCTATTTGGAAAGCACGTCTGGTGGGTGCTGAGCCGCTGGCGGTGGGACGGGCAGGGGCAGGCTTTGGCTTTTGCTTGCTGTTGGAGATGGGACGTGGGGTCTGGCACTGCTGTTCTGGCCCTTTAGGGCTGCTCCTATGTCAGGAGAAGAAAACAATGCTGGCAGACCAGCATGATTGGTGCACGCTGTGAAGGAAAGTTTATAGACGCTAAAAAGAAGGGTGCAGGCAGAGCCAGAAGATTTCCAAAGGGTTAATATCCATTTCCCTTCGCTCTTCTCAGGGCGCACGACTTCTCTGGCTTTCAGCTCCTTCCCTTCCTCCTGGCGAGGTGGCTTCCACTTGCTGCCTTCTTTATGACATTGCTGAAACCCATCATTCTCCTTAAGTACACTTTTGTCCTTATGGCTCCCTAGGCAGGTATTATCTCTCACCACTCAGTATTTAGACTTACACTGTGCTCAAGTATAGTTCGTGCTAATCTCCTTCACTCTGAGGAATTCCTATTATATATCTAGAGCATATGCAAGGTTTTCTTTGGAAAGATGAACATGAGGTACACCTCTCTGAATTACATGCGTTGTTCAAAAGTGTTTTGAACGGCACAATTTAGCTGTGAAACTGTAATTTGAAATGAGAAGATCTTGCTAGGAACTTGCTTGTAATTTTGCTGTTTGCTTGACGCTGAGACACCGTAAGTCTGTGCTCGTGCAGGCGGGTGAGCTCTCCTCTCTGTGCAGTTTGTGAAAGGATTTACCAGCAGCTCCTCAGTACAGGTCCTGTGTGGCTGTTAACGGCCCATCCTCAGCAGGATGAGCAGGAAACAGGATCCTGCTTCGCTCCTTTACAGACCTTGGTCAGTTGACCCAATGCAGAGGCGTGAGGTGGTACGGGAGCATGGGCGGTACAGCCCTGGGTTAGAGTGAAAAGGACCCAGTCTGTGATTTTCTGAGTCGTGATTTTGTTTCTCTGCTGTTAGTAGACCAGTTCCCTTTACGTACCCTTTACTAAGGACAACACTGTGATCCAAGTCTTTTTTTTTTCCTTTATAGTCTTTTACAGGTGTGCAAGGTGTTGCCTTGCAAATGACGGGCAAGCTTTCTTTTAACCTGATTAATTTTTTTTTCTTTGAACTATGGAAAATTAATGAACACATCACGTTTAAAACTTAAAAGTACTGTTATGGTGCACAAATGTTTTGCAAAATGTCATCTCTGCTTAGGCTGAGAATAATTGTTTGAGTTTTGCATCTGTGTAAGAAATACACTGCTCCAAATACAATGAAATGTATTCCAAAGTTCCATATCTAACATGCAATCAAAATGGAGAGATTATATGTGCCTATAAAACAGAAATACTATTCTCTGCTTCTCAAAGATAATTATATATAATTTAACATATATAGAATATAATTATAAGCTGGGTGTTTAATTTAAAATCTGAAGTGATAAAACCCCACACAGTTTTAAAGTGAATAATTTGTGTAAGTTTGCAGTTTGCAATCCTTTCTAACCACTTCTTTGAAACAGTATTGCATCACAGACAACATTTTATCATCCGTTACACAAGGGAATTAAGTCAGTTTTATTGAAAGTATAGGGGCCTGTTTACCTCGGACAAAATTACAAGGTAATAAATACGAGTAATGTCAAAGTTTAACTACCCAAACCGTTGTTAATTACCCATTTCTAGATGATTATTAGGAGAAAAAAATAATTTTTTTTTTAAAAATTGCTATTTCCCTGCATGAAATGCTTATAAGAAACTTCAAGTGAGAATAGTATAAGAGTGCCTCCAAGTGGCACCTGCCTAAATTCCACTTCAAAGAAAAAGTTGAAACAGGCTTAAGGAATTAGTTTGCAAAAACAAGCTAAAAAAAATCGTTTTTTCTACCATTTTTTCTCTTAGCCCATTTCATTCCTTACAGCATTATAGACATTTATGTGTACTAGTTAATGGGACTTGCCATGTGTTGTTAAGAAACCACAAGAGAAGGGTATTTAATCTAAGTCAGTGTTCTTAGAGAAATGCCTTTACTTCCTACATTTGCCATGGTCATTCTTAGATTAATTTTAATGGTTAAATTAAGCTTGTTGACACAGCACGTCACAGCATCAGCGTTTCCTGGGAACCGTCTATTTGCAGAATTGTGTTTTCCTTTGCTTTTGTGGTGCTTCCCCGCTCAGGGGTCCCATTCTCCCAGCTGGCATCCGAGCAAGGGCAAAGTGCCAAGCTCTGATCCGCACCGCGCGCGGCTTCGCGGGTCTCTGCCGCGCAGTCGGGCTCGCTGCTGCCATTGATGTCCGTGCAAGGAGTAAGGGTAGACTATGCAACAGGGAGACTTTTTGCCCTACAGCTGAAGGTAAATGAAGTGGAGTCACTAACTGAAAGGGAAGATCTGTGGATTCAGGAAGCTGTGATGTGGTAGTGCTGAAAAGACTGGAAGAGCCTGTGTGCTCGCTAACACAGGACGGTGAATTTTGCAGGCATGGTCGCGTGCTGGAAAACCGCGGGAAGAGAGAAGTATGTCGTCCTGTGCTCTGAGGTCTGGGCTTTGGATAGACCAAAGGAGCATTTTAATATCAAACTCTTCTTGGTTCTGAAACTCATTGGAACTAGAAGAAAATCTGTTCAAAACATACAAGAGGAGAGTACTTTTTTTTTTTTTCCCCACTGTGGAAGTGAAGTTCTGGAATTGACTGTCTCGGGAGGTTGTGGAGACAGACAGCGTCAGCCCGTTCGAAAAAAGGATTAGACAAATCCATGGATAACAAGTCCATGAAAATATACTGAAGGAAGGGATCAGGCAGGGATGTCTGCACTAATATCCCTAATCCAAGAAACGTGGATGTTGGAGAAGACGGTGGATTATGGCAAGTCATGCAGGCTCTCCCAGGTGGACTAAGGGTCTCACCCAGTAGGGAATTTCTTATGCCCGTAAGATTATTCTCCACATGTTGAAGAGAATTGATTACAGAGTGCTTTATGTATTTTTTTTTTCTCTCTACTAAAAACTCTGTAACTGTAGTGCTGAAGTTTCAATCACCAAAGACAAATCACTCATATAAAGAAGACTTTATGTGGAATTTAAGAATGTCACAAAATTATACATGGGAACAAATCTACAAGTTCCATGAGCTTCATGTGGCTTTTTCATATAGGTGTCTGAAGTTATTGTATCCTTTTTAAGTAGGAAATAACTTGATATCTGGGAGAAAATTACTGTCTAAGAAACCTACTAATTTAAATAATCTTCTGTGATTGACAGGTTATAACACCCACAAATAATATGTAGCTACTTGATGGCAGACTTCACAGTTTACAGATAGATTAAAAGAAATAGGGAAACTGGTTCTTACTTTAGAGTGAAATAATATAGCATAGATTCAGCCTTCCTTTGAATAAGCAATCTGTTAAGAGAGATAATCAGCTGATAAACATCAGAAGAAAACCAGAAAATATAAATAAATGTTGCATTTATATCGGTTTGTGGTTTTGTAGAGGTCTTTATAAAGACAGTAGCATTTAACAACACCTATTTTTACAAGCCTGCCTAAACATTAAAGAGTTCGGACTTAAGTTTAGACATGAAATGAATAACACCAACAATACAGCCTGGGAAAACACAAGTGCAAATATCCGATCTTTGTAACCTGCATCGAGATTTACCTTTGCCCTAAATGAATGATTGTACTTTTTGCTGAATGTTTTCTGTGTCTATCTTAAGACTGTTGTTTTGTAGCTTTTTAAAGATAAATCATGCTTGGCTCACTTTGAGTTTTATGTGTGAAATACCTTAGTTTCTTTGCAGTAGTGATTTGCAGTTTAGTAATCCTTGGAATGGCTTTGTCAGAGGAAAGAGCTTTGTCAGAGATCAGACTGGAGGAAACGGAAAGATGATTCACGAGACTAGCTAAAATAGTGGGGAAATTTGGGGAAAGCATATCTCAACAACTTATCTGAGAAGAAAAGAAAATGGTAAATGAGAAAAAGTACTGACAGAATGTTCTCAGATTATATGTAGTTTACGCAGCTGGCATATAATACTCCAGACTTTGATCCCTAGGAAACTCAAAGCAAGTTGAAGATGGGTAGGCAGAACTGAGCTGGCAGGAGCTGAAGGTCGTTGGAAAAAGTGTGTATTATTTACCACTGCTGTGGAGAGTATTGCCCCAAATGGCAAGCATTTTAAAATGATTTTCATAGAAGAACTGTTGGTAGACTCCTATTTTTGCCCCTTGACTCTTTCAGTTCTTTTAAACACTCCTCAAAAGTAGTTTCCCTGTCTTTAAACATCACTATTTTTTTTCTTCTTTTTCAAATGTGTGGCCTTTTAATTGTCCAGTATGACCAGTGACCTCAAAACAAATAAGAACTAATTATATTATCAATATGTGATGTATTTTTCAGGTAGACGTAAGTATATATAAATTGCATAGTGACTTCATTCTCCATAAGGAAGTGCTCAGTTTAACAGAAAAAGGAAAGAATGAGTTCCGTAGCCAATGAGCTAAGCCACCTTTTCAAAATTCATAGCCACATACCAGCAGATGAGTGCAGAGGGGAGAATGCAAATTCTGCATAGGCATAAGCAAACATGCGATGAAGTAGGGATGAAACAGTTGCGTCTCAGGTTTGATGCAGTAGGTATTTTGCAGGACAATACCATTTCACTTGCTAATTGTGAAATAATTTTTTACTTTTTGCATCTTCCTCTCAAGTCCTCTTCAAGAAGTGTCTGCTGGTATCATCCTGTGCTCACGACACCGTGACTAACCAGAGGATACGCTGGAGCCAGAACAGTGACATAGTCGATGGCAGTGGCCATGGCAATGGTTTGACATTTTAGTAAAAACCTTTAAGCACAATGAATCATAAGAGCTTTGGGCCAGATTCAGCACAGCTGATTTAAGACGATGTGATTTACACCCCCATCAGCTCTTGTCTCAGTATGTCTTGGAGGACAAGAGTCTTCTGCTGGAGTATTGTCTAATTAATATTACTCCAGCGAGAGAGAGAGAGAATCTGTTGCCCAGTGGTTAGAAAACAGAGGGAATGCGGACCTCCCATGTTCAAGCATCTGGTTTGAAGCAATCGGGTGTTTGCCCTCCAACCAGCTATTGTGGAAGAGGGAAGCTCCTACTGCTTTGCTGCCCACCAATGCTGGACCTGTGAAATAGCTACAGCCTCCTTATTCTGCTTTCTGCCAGCATCTCTGCATTGCATCAATTTGATCCTCAGTTTTGTTCTTTTTATCATCTTTCAAAGAACAAAAGGTGAACAGATTTTTGCAATGGTTGCACTCCCTCTCCAGGCACTGAGAAGATTACTTCTCTGGCTTTTAAATCTCTTTATTTCAAAAGATTATCTGCTAACTACCTATATCTCTATAATCTTATCAAATGCAATTGTTCAGAAATGCTTTAGAAGGCATTAATTCAGAATTAGGTAACTCTTTAGAGAACATCTCAAACTTACAAGTGTATAATGAGTTTAATTTTTTTTGTAGAAAATTAATCTTAGTTCATAGTTTTGTGGAAGTACTGCTTGTAGCTCTTCTGCTAGAAAATTAAGTAGCATTGCCAGCATGATTCAGCATTAGTCAGGAGTCTCACCACTGCCAAAAAAATGAGTCAGGCTCTACCATGCGTTACAGTTGCAGAGGAGATGGACCCATATGCTAATTCTGAAATACCGTTTAAAAGTACAATAACCCAACATCTCATTGGAGTCAGAGCCGCATTTTGTTCCCCAGGCAAATAGAAATGTAAAGGTTTAGTTAAAAGTATGAAGATATAGTTAAAAGTATCCTTATAAACAAATAGTGGTCCCTTAATATTTCACATTTTTAGACACTAGTTTCACAGCCAGGATAAAGGCTAACCTCAAAGCGTAGGACATAGCAACAGGAGATCGCCTTTCCTCCTGATTTTCTTTGGTTAGCTGTTCTCTCAGATGAAGGGAGAATCTCCATTTCTTCTCCCAGGGAAATCAGTTTGGTGACTTGGCTCTGTCTCCACCTGGATTATCCCCCTTCTCCTGTGAAGGTGAGTGGGGGTTTTGGGCACGAGGTTTCTCTCCAGCAGTGTCCTCAGTGGATCTTGACTTCATCTTTTCTGGTCTGTTCAGCCCTTCTGCGTGCTCTGTGCAACAGCCAGTGACTTGGAGGGTGCTCAGAAACCTGGCGACTTCACTGCTCTTTCTCTCAGGAACCTCACGGGGACAAAGCAGGTGGATATGTCCCCTGCAGTGGCAGAAAGGGGGCCCTTGCAAGGTCACTGTGGTTTGTGCAGGGTTCTGGAGACAGCACTGAAAGCCAGACTGGTCGGTCACCTTCTCTCTTTTCATAAGAATTACTGATATTTTAAGAAATACTCAAACAATCTTTCCAGATTTTTGTCTCGGGTTTCCAGGTCTGTAGAAGACAAAAGATTCAGAAGGCATCTTCCCAAGGAGGGGGGACTCTGCCGCAGCAGTTCGGTTAGAAATCAGATAGTCCCACACATCCCATGCCTTCCCATATTATCTCTGGTTTACCTTAGAGCTTGTGACCATCTGCTTGTACTATTTGCGTCTATAGTTATTTGTGTGCGTATACGTTGGTGAATATATCTCGCATAGCCACCTTTTCCTTAAGTGACACCCTGCGAAAAGTGGCAGCAGAAGCTTCACTTGTTGAGATGATTCTCACCCCACCAGTGTGGAGGAAGGACTGGTCCTAGTCTGTTGCTATAGCAATTTTCAGAGGTGTGAATGTGGCTTAATAGTGTCATCCTGGAGCACTATAAATCTAAAGTAATGCCTGCCAAACTATTACATTCTGGAAATTCCATACTAAGGGAGTTAATAAAATTGATATGTGTGCAAATGGCATTTATAAGTTGCACATTACCAATAGTGTGCTAAGTCCCATTCCAATAAAAATCAGTTGCAAAACTCTCGTTGACTTTATGGCGTTCAAGATGAGGCCCAACATCTAGCTGTGATTAAGTATGCAGCCTTGACAATTCGATGAAGAACAGATAAAAAGCAATGGTCTTGTGGAGAACAAAGCTTCTGGTCTATTTATCAACAAATGCATTCAAAATCTTCCGTCATTAAATTATACATCAATAATATTATAAAACGGAACGGAAAAAAGCAAGTGTCAAACTAAAATCTTTGATGTAAAAACTTGCACAAGATGATGAAAAGCAAAGCCCAATATAGCTGTCTAATAAGACCTGCTAGGTGTATAAAATGTGTGTACCTTTTCTGTACAATATGTCTTTATAATTAATGCTAAATCGTTTATTGTTATAATTAGCAATGGTTAAATAATGATCTTTAGCAAAATTGTGAAACATACACTTACAATACTTCTGCAGTTTTTATATATTATTGTTATGAGTCCAAAAGGTCAGTAAGGGTTTTAAAAACACTTTCAGCCCATGTCAGTTGTAAGGCAAATGCAAATTACTTTAATTGTTTAGAAACCAATAACATTATAGGCTACTGTCGTGGAAGAGGGACAATATTACGGGCACAATGCATTAGACTGCCAGGTCTCTGGGGTCTGCTTCTAATTCTTTATAAATAATTCTGTTTCCAGAGAGCCCAACCAAGCAGAAAGTATGGCAGTGACTTGGTTTTTCTTTTTTTCCTTTTTTTAAATATGATATTCTGTCTCATTCTATTCACCTAATATCAGTGTCATTCTGTAGACCTTACTGGAATTGCTTGTGCATAATTTTTGAGTGGAAGAGAACCCTGTTTTGGTATTTTTTTCATAGATAATGGATGTTACTCCTTGTTAGTCTCTTTGGAGTAACATGTTTATCTGTATGGGGCAGGATTTCTGAAGTTAATACTCTGTAATTAAGACGCTCCAATGTTAGTTTTCCTCCTTTATGAAGTTGCTGGTACCCACCAGTCTGCTCCCCAGCGCAGTTCTGTCAAGGTACACCAGGGCATGCGAAGGCACTGCAGGTAGATGGGGATGGGGAATAGCTGGAATTAATGTCTACTTTCTAAACGGTCGTTTTATGGATAGAAAAAGTTATTTGTGTTATTTCACAATGTGCTCAGTCATATGTTTCCACGCCATAAATATTGGTATGTCACCAGCCACATTTTGAAGATACATAGCTAGTTATTTTATTTCAAGAATCCAAGCGAATATAATTTTATCTCTTTCTGTAAAGCAGTCTACCCCACATTGCAACTTATCTGTTAAACTACCAGGCAACCAACACATTATGTATCAAGGTAATTCTTTATTTCAGCAATCAAAGACTTTAAATTAAAAAAAAAAAAATTGTAAGACTGAAATATTCTGAACAGATACTTTTTAATTATATGAACCTGATCCTGTCTTTTAAAATTGTATATCAATGTGTCATGGTTACTTGGCAGTGTTTGCTTTTCAGTGGATAGAAATTGAGGACATGATTCTTCTTGCAGTGGAAAACAAATCCAGGAAAGAACAGGGCAAGGGAAGGAGCAGGAATACTGTCACCACCAGTCCTTCACCAGGGAGGTCCAGGGTCATCGGGGCGGTGGTTTCTGCGGCAGAGAGTGACCAACTTCCTCTCAGAAAACCTTAAGAGATTTTGCAGCAATTTCAGCAGGAATTATCTGCCGGGTTGTATAGTTCAGTTAATGCTACAAAGTTTATCTGAGAAATAAAAAATAGCACAGATTTGCTTTCACTTTGCTTTTCCTTCTCCTACTCTTTCTTCTCAGCTAAGCATGAACCACAGCCTCCCTTTGTTTCTGACGGAAGGGTTGGAGCTGGTTTCCAGCATTTATTCAGAAGTAAAGCAGATCAGCATAGCAAAGTTAAAGCAATAAAAATAACAGTACAGACAGAAAAAATATTGCATGATGGATCCTGATCTCCTGTGTTTCAGCATTAATCACAATATTGATTTTAACAGGGATGACTTCTAAGCATACTGTCTGTGGTTGCTTTTTGTCCTTTTTATTTTACTGCCGCTGATTAGTATCTGCCCTTCTATGTCCAGTGCAGAACCATCCTCTGGAGAGAGCACTTTCAGAAATACTTTTATTTTTTTCCTTAGTAAAAAAATTACTTGGAGACATTAGACATAATAACTGCAGTTGAGTCATCTTATGTTCTTATTGGATTATTGTGGAAAATTAAAAGGTTTGTATATATATATATATATATATATATATATATGTACTGATTTTGCTAAGAGGCCTGTTGTACTGCATGCCCATAAACTATAGATTATTTCAGTTCAAACCATTTTGAAAAAAATCTTGCAGGAAAATAGCAGGTTGTGGCACAGGTACTCCACAAAAGTGAGGAAGCTGCACGAGAAAAGCAATGTACCAACTGGTTTGAAGGTGGAACTAATACCTGGAGCCAAGGAACTGAATAAATAATTCGTTGTGATTAGCATGCTCCACAGTAAGAATATTTGAGTTATTCTATTGTATTGGACATTTACTTTTTATTTCTGTGCAGTGAATTAAATCCTGTATTAGCAACACTGTCATCCTTGTCTTCCTGCCACATGTAAATGTGCAAATGTACACGTACAGCATGAACACGCGTATCTCCCAGCATATCACAGCTTTTCTTCTTCGGTGTCCTGTTAATCTGTCCCTCTACAACTACATCTTTGCACAGGCTATTTCCCATGAAAGGAATACTTTTCTTCCTCTCAATCGCAAAGTCACTTTTCTGTTCATTCATGATCCCTGTTAAGACTTCTTTTTTCTTTTTTTTCCAAAGCTCTTCCTAGGAAATATCACAGTCTCAGTTATGGCTGACTTCAGTGGTGCTGCTCAGAAATTAGATTGTTCAAAAACTTTGTACTTGAGCTGTAGTTGAATAATCAGATGCTGCTATGCAAAGGCTTAGTTGCGTCCTTACATCTGCCCCCCGATATTTCTCCGTTCCCTGCACCTTCTTACTTTGTGACAATACAGGTTTTTGCTGACCCAGTTCGGCAGACCCCTTGGGGATGGGTGTCACAAATCGGGTGCCAAAGGCTGGGGGACGCAGGACGTAGTCTTTCAATGGCAGCACCAGCTTAAGCTGAGTGCCAGAGCTATGGCGTTGCAGGCATGAGAGGTTTCTGTGAAAGTGAGACTTACTGATGTGCACCAGAGTAAGTTTGTGGAAAAAAAGCTCTTAAACCCAAAAAAGAACTGGGAGCAGACTGCTGCTTGCCTGCAGAGACTGTGTATCGGTGGGAATGGGAGAGCTGAGAGGGTACGCGCAGCCGTGCTGTGGCTAAGAGTGTAGTTCTGCTGCAGCTACCTCGTCTTTTAATGTTTACATCTCTATATTTAGCATAGATGACGACCATGAAAGTGATACTTCTTCACACACAAACGACTAAAATTTCATGTCCTTTACTATAAGAACGACTGCAACGGACTTCAGCGCCATGTATTTTATCATTATTAAGGCTGCCCGTCTTTGTTAGTTCTACTGCCTAATCGCCATTCTAAATATTCCTGCAAATGTATCTTGGCTTCCTTGGACTGGTACTTTAACCTCTGGAAAACTATTTTTCTTGAACTAATGTGCAATTCTCATTCAATCAGGGTTGGCTGGGCTTGACTTTGTAACCTCTTGAATACAGTAAAATCACTAGAGTAATGCTTAATGACATACAGGGCTGAAAATATATTTGAAGATTTGCAGGGCTGTTACTTTCTCAATTTCAAATTTATCAGACAATTAAAATAATTAAATATTCAGTCTCCATTTAACTTAAGAGAGACGTTGGGCCTACTTAAACTTTATTAAGCTCATGGGATAAAATTAATTTGTTAAAACTACTTAATGCAAGAGATAGTGTCCTGTATTACATTTATTTAATGCTACTTTACAAAGAAGCCACATACCAGCTTTCTAATTCAATGCTTACCAGTCTTTAGAACATTGTTTCAATCCATTTTCCTGAGTAAATTTGACTGTGGCAAAATCAAATAACAAAGACAAATTAGTTGCATCTTCTGTTAATCATTGATTATAAATTAGATATGCTAGCTCAACTGAAATGTCTCTGAGGATGTGAATATTAGAGTTAATTGTTTAATTTAGAAAAGAGCTAGAAAGTTTGTTTCCATTTGTAGTGGTTGTAATCCTTTGAGAGGAACGTTTTTGGACTGTCTCTTTACTTACTAAGTGACGCTGTCTTTCAAATACTGACTCCTTTAGATGGACCATTGTTTAGAGAGCAGCTCATACCTGGACAGCCAATGTATTTGTTTCACTGTAACGTTGACTCTCATTTGTTGGTGTATTTTCCGTGATCACGCTTCTTGCATAGAAAGATTACACAGTTTATCAATATTTGTAGAGCTATTTAATAGGACCTGATTCAAGTAATTAAGTACAGGCTTAAGTCAATCAAGTCAAATATATTAAAATTAAGCTTTTGCTTAAGAAGTTTCCTGGGAAAGCAGAATGACTAACAAGCCATCAGCAGACAGAAAAATGCTTAAGCTTAAATACTGTTTAAAGACATTCCAATCATTCATTTCAACCACCTTCAAAGTTCTGTATAGGAAAATTATCCTTTAATTTTGTGTCGCTACAATGCCTAACACAATGGAAATCAGGTTCTTGGCTGATAGTTCTGGGTGCTACTGTGTTATAAATAAACAATTTTAAACCCCATTATGACATGATTTCCTATAGTTCCTTCTTCAAAGGCTTAGTCAGGCTTGCTCCAATCTGCTCATTAGTAATGGAAGGCCGTAGGGCTCTTAAGCACTACAGAATGTATGCTGAGCATTCATCCTTAATATTTTAATGACAGGAGTGATAGTCAACTGTGAAAAAAAACCTGGAGACTTTAATGCAAGAATATGGTGATGACTTTGTTTCATCAAACAAAGAGCTCAGTCAGGGAAAGCAGAGAGAGATGTGCATCAAAATGAGGACTGTCACCAATTCAGTGGTGAACTCTCGGAGCATCCTCTTCCTTAGCACTTTATATGAGAAAATTCTCAGAGGAATTTTATTAAGAGCAGTTAGCTCTGTGAATCCCAGAGGAACAGTGTAAAAAAAAAAAAAAAAAAAAAAGTTGTAGATCTCAGAAAGGAGAACAGGCAGCAGCAAGAATCAAGAATATTATTTAAATGAACTTTACCCCTTGGTAAATAGCAAAGTTTTCCCCTTTCTCTCTGCTATTTATGGCAATGTTTAGATGGTTGTACGCTGTATGTTGACATGTCACCTGAGTGTGCTGGCTTGCCAAGAGGCATCATTTCTAACTTTTGACAAGTTGCATCTCTGTAAATGCCATATATTCTTTAAACAGCTGTATAATTAGGACAAAGAAAATTTGGAGCATCGTTTATTCTAATATATAGCCTCAGGCATATGCCATCCATTAAACCTGGAGGAGGGGCTCTGCTGTTTTTGTGAAATGCAACAAACCGGTGGATTTCACAAAAGCAACCAATTCTGTTCATTTGATTGACATAACATTTAGGAGTTTCCCAATTATTTTTTTGTTTTGCAAAATACAGCTTTGGTTTTACAAGTGCATCTTAGACTCAGCCCACAACATAAAGACAGACATTGAAGCTAATTAAGTATTTTTTGGATCAGTTACGTGTGTGTTCACGAGGCAAGAGGGAACACGACCGCGAGGAGGAAGGACCGTGGCTGGGAGCAGGGAGCGGGCTGCTCCGTCAGAGCTGGGGAGCCCGGAGCCGCGGGTGACAGCAGGGCCGGCTGCAATCAATAGCTTTCTATAAAAAAATGCTGATATTGAGGTTTCTATGCAGAAGGCATTTAAGTGCATTATTTAAATGCTTTCATGCTTTCAGTAGATGCTTAAACTCAGAGTAAAGTAAGTACATGTTTAACTCTATGCACGGATGCTTTCCTGAGCTGGTGCCTAAACCTGAGGAGGAAAAAAATGAAACAGTGCTTCTAATGGCAAAAAATACTGTCTTAATGAAATCAATATAAGCATTTATCTTGCCATTTCAAATTAGTATAATGATCAGAATGAACAAGCAAGTTTAGAAAGTGTAACCTATCAGTGCCATGATAAATTGGACGGGCTTCAGAATATCTGGTCAGCCTTCCTGGTGATTTATGTATGTCAGGGGCTTAATAACTGAAAAAAATTGGTTGAGTCTTTCTATCTGGCTGTTCGTGTTTGCTGTGCTTTGTGTTTTAAAATAACCTGTGCGAGTATTTGTAGCAGTATTATAAAACATTGATCTAAATACAGGGATAAATCTCTGTTGATGTAATTTACCTCTATTTCTGGCTACTTTCCACATAAGTTTGCCGAACGCAAAACCCCATAAAGCCTTTCTACTGGAATACATATATATTTTATTTTGTATCACATTAATTTTTTCTTACACATATGCTTCTTGAAATGTGCATTTCACTTTGATACTCTAAGCACCTCTAACAACAGAAGTGTATCTATCAAAACAAGGACACATGATATATTAAAAAAAAGAAAAATGTAACTGAGCAATGGCACTGCAGTTAGCTGCATCTCCTCCAGCATATGTGCTACCAGCCTCAAACACAAAATTGGATAAGCTGGATTTTACCCAAGCTGTGAACGATACAAAATAGATTGAGTGGAAGATATCTCTGCATTTCTGATAGTGAATATTCTCATTCCTGAACATCAGTCAAGATTTAGTCAAAGAACCCGAAGGTCTGATACTGCTGTTTCCTTGCATACAGCCTTTGTCTTAACTTCTGGAGGAATCTTTCCACGGCAGTTATGCACTCCATCCTGATATTTTTTGCATATAAATTTGAATATGATGTTAAGCAACATGTAAATTATATTTAATCTATTATGACATATATTGCAATAGAGTGCAAAATATGAGACACAGCACTTAAACTACATTATCTCTCTATAAACCTTGAGAAGGTGGAAAATCTTTTTTTTTTCTTTTTTTTCTTTTTTTTTTAAATTTTAAACTTAGCATCAGGGAAGGGTTAGTTGGGGTCATTTTTACCTGTTGTAAAATTGGACTAGTTTAATAGTCCTCTGTCTAGATCAGAAAATGTCAGTAGAATAGTGCTGAACTCTGGAATGAAAAATTACATAATTACAGCCATGTGACATTTTAGTCATTGCAATGTAGATGTTGCAAAATCAGCACCAAAATGGGAGTTAAATCTGGTGGCAGTATATCTACTTTCCTACTTCTTAAATTTTGAGGATTTTACATGAAGTGTGTATTCCTTTTTAAATATTCCTAGTAACCGAATATGCGCTGCCACACTGGCACTTATCATGAACCGAGATTATTTCTGTAGCCTCCTGAAGATTGGCCTCATATAATCATGCCACACCATAACAGGTCTGCATAAAATGCGTCATTCTCATTTTTCTGCACAAAGTTTAAGCTGATCCCTTCCCTCTTCAGTAAGTTAGGCACTAAAGCCTTCAGGAAATCAAACTGAATAATCAAACACTTAATAAAAAATGCATCATGGTACGTCAGCCTATGTTATCAACTTGGAAAAAAAAAGCGGTATAAGAATGCTCAAACAATAATGATTTTCATGAATATAAACATTAATGTTAACTTCAACCTCATTGTACTTCTTCTGAGACGTTTAAACCCTTTCACCAGATTAAGTTTTCTTCAAACCTTTTCGACAAACAGTACTTCATAAAAACCCCACAAGTTGATAAATGATTATGAATGAACAGATTATGAATATGGAGTGAAATTAGGTCATGTCAAAGATATCTGTGCCATGCACATTTGTAAATATTTATCACAATCCCATCACTGTCACTGTTAGGTCCCACTGAACAAGGTGACTCCAGATCTTCCTGCCCCCACTTGCAATCCTTTGTCTTAAACCACATAAAGAGCAAACCATAATCTTGCAAAAGGTTTTTTACCTTACTTTTCAATAAAGGAATCTTTCTGTATTTCTTCCAGAAACGAAGAGGAGGACAAAGTATTTAGAGTTTTAGATGGTGATTTATGAAAAGAAAAAAAAAATTCAGCTTCCTTTGGCAATGAAAAATATAATTTAAGTCATTGAAAAGTGATACTGTGCCATTTTCAATGATAGAAATTTCACATGTGAAATGCGAATAATACATTGTTTTATTTATATTTATATATATATATATATAAAAGTCATCTTAAACTATCCCTCTTTAGTATCAGTTTATTTTAAGGTTTTGACTTTAGTTGTCATTGTTTTGGACTGTTTATGAAAGGACTGCAACCTTATCCAGTATGTAGCATATACATATATGTATAATTTAGATATATGTGGTATTTATAGCATTGAAATATACAGAACAGTCAGGTGAGCAATAATAAATTTATCTTTATATTTGCTGTAAAGTAAATAATACTTTTCTGAAGTATGAATAGTTTACTCTCCCTAACAGGAAAAGGCTAAAAATATTTCTAACAGAAGAAACGATGATGATGCTTTGGGACAGTGTGAGAAATTGCTATGGAATTAACACACTTTATATCCTGTATACGATATTTACATCCAGCCCATCCCATGGTGGCCCATAGACTTTGCTGATCTGTGGATAACAACAGTAACAAGTGACAAGGCATTTTAATTTGCCTTTTCGTTTCCAGTATTCAATGGTGATGACCAGCCTTAAAAAAAAAAAAAAAGAAAAAATGTTATGTGTGACCCATGTGCTGGAAGGTCATTTTCCTCCTTAATGTAAGGTTTAATTTTCCCATGTTTAGTCAAGCCAAGTTCTCAAAGGTGTCCACGGAAGCTTACTCCTAGGGAGGATTTAAGTTGCAGTGAATATACCCATGTATAAAATTCAGTCTTGCATTAACTTTAATGCAGTATTTTATAGCAAAGTTTTTTTACAGGACATTGTTTAGTTAATGTGGTAAAACATTAGGTTAATACTCTGCTCTTCAGAATTTATTTTACAACTGTTTTTTGTTTTAAAAAAAGAAGTCACTTTGCAGGGACAAAGTCATACGGAACTTGAAGCGCCTAGCTTGGCAAATACGTTTAAGATGCCATCAAATGACTGGTGGTAAATGTTGCTCAGAAAACACTTATTTTACAAGGAAAAAGAGCAGTACAAGTGTCAAAGTTGGTTTTTAATACATTGTTTGTTGTACGTAGCAGTGCTTTAAGACGTCTGTGAAGCAACCCGTTATAACAACACCAATGACAATCTGAAGTGAACAGGTACACCATAAAAGTACTAATAAAGTTCCCCTATATTCATTAATGTACCTTGTAATAGACCAGTTAGAAGACAATTTGTTCTTTCTTTCATGCAAATAGTTCTATTAATGGAGCAAAGAGAATGATGAAAATTTAAAAGGTACACTAAAACACTCTGATGAATATATGGGTTATATATGGAATATATAGTGGTGTTTCTGTGGCTGGGATATTGAGGGAAAATAGAACACTGATGTGCTCAGTATTGCCGTTGCTATGAATCAGTTTAGCCCTTGGTCTGGATTGTTTTATGTATTTAGCAACAAGAAGGTTACATTGCTAAAAAAAAAAAATATTTCCACTGTTACTGTATAGGTACACAAATGATTTGAGGATTAATACAGGACCAAATACATACATAGTGCAAATGGGTCTTAACTCCATTCAGTTCAATAAATTTGTGTGAACTTGGAAGACCGAAGGGTTTGACAGGATCTTTGTTGTTGACTGAGGATGCGTTCACCACATATTTCAGATTCTCTAGGCATTTAACGGAGATATTTTAGCTGTCCAAAGCTAGGAGCTTGAGTAGGCTATAGAGGAAAGACAGGTATCTGCAGACAGTGATTCAAAATACCTCTGTAAGATAGGAGAAGTTAAACCGTATGAGGAAGAGCCTCTGGTTACAGGTTTCAGAAGTATGATAGTTGACAGGGAACATTCCAGTCTCTAACCCAGCAGATCATTGAAGCTTTTACTTATCTTTGAATATAATTCTGAAGTACTCATTCTGAGTCTTCCCATTGTGAATTTATTAGTTGTGAAAAGGAAGCTTATTGGAGAAGTTATATCCGTGTTTTATATATTAACATACATCTCAATCTGGAAATGGATTTGTATACGTAATTTTAAGCTCATCAGATTTAATAGAACTATTTGTATATTTAAAATTCAGCACTGGCTTCATTATCTAGCTAAATCAGGATTAAATAAATCAAAGTCTAGGTTCTTACTGACTGTAGGTAAGTTTGGATCAGGGTCTATGCTGCTGTCATCACTCAAACTACTTGAAAGGTTTTGAGAGTATCACTAAACATAAAAATTAAATAAGAATAACTTTGTGGTACTCTTAGTCATGTTGGTAGTATATATTTTGTGAGTCATCAGCTCATCAGGATGTGCCATTATGGGAAGGAACCTTTCACAGCTGAAGCTCTCAAACTGTGATAGAACTGGGCAGTCTGATATCGAAAACCTGCAAAAAAAGTTGTGCAGAAAACTAAACTGTTTGCTATGGGATTTCCTTCCAAGGGATAAATAGAGAAGCACTGGTGGCTCTATGAAGGAGCTGTATCATCTGTTTATTCTCTAAAAGGGCTTGATGCAGCACAGTATCTCAGAAATTGCTGTGGAAGTTTAGCACTTGGTGATCTCGAACTACCTGGAGAAATAATCCCCCCAGCACTCCAGTCTTTCCCATTTTTTTATATCATTTACCCTTCTGAAGCTTGGTGGATGCTCTGGGAGAGTCGTCTTCTGTGAGTCCTTCAGGAAGGAACTCCTCTGAGGGCTGAGCTTTTCCTCTGCATTTACTCTTCGAGGATATGTTCAGAGCTACAGTAACACCTTTTCTCTGTCAGCCCTTGTAGAATATAAGAAAACCTACTAGGAAAAAGCAAAGAAGCTTTTTACCTTTTTTATAATTATTAGATGCTTTGCCCTAGAAAGAAAAGCCCTATGGAGATATTACCATTTTCTATTATATATGATGGTTCTTAAGAGTGATTTCTGTAGACTCCTATTACAGTTTCATAGTGTCCTATTGATTTTGTTTCTCTTAAGGGCTTTCACACCAAAAGATTGTATATAATATAAAAGACAATAAAAGAAATTGCTAAGCACTAAGGATTATTATTCTCTGTGTTTACTGTTGTACCAACTATATGAAAAAAAAAAAAAATAAGCTGAGGCAGTGTACGTATGACTACTGGGATTTGTAGTTTGTCCTGTATAAATGTATGCTGACCTCCAACTGTCTGAGATGATAAAATCAATAATAAGAAATCCACCCACCGTTTATTATACTGAAATTGTTATGCAGGATATATATTAAGAGAGAACATTTCATCTATAGAGTGTTACATATCTACTTTTTTGAAAGCACCTATCATATCTGTGTGGATATTATATTACTCTGGCATAATAGCATTGCACTGGCAATCCAAATTCAGTATTTTTTTTTTCTTACAGGCTATATTTACAGCCAAAATAGCCACAATTTTCTTCACATAAAATATGAAGTGTAATCTAATCTTTCTCTTCCCAACAGAAGGATATTGTAATTCTATTCAGTTTTCAGCCATTCTTTAAAATGACTAATGACAGAATTTTGGAAAAAATATAATAATTTCTTTTAAAAATGAAACCCATCAATGATTTCTCAGTTATGAAAGTAATTGTACAATTGTAACAAATATTACTGCCACTGCTTCAAACTTTTTTTAGTTGCATGAGTAATTCTTACTCAAGTAAAGTATCTCATTGAATGTGGACTAGCGTCGGTCTTGGAGGCAACGGAGATGATTTTGTGTTTCTTTTGCAACAAAATCTTGTTCGATAAGAACTCCTTGAAAACTTTTTCTGTTATTATATGGTATTGATGATTGATGGTATTGATGAAACTTAACCTTTCCCAATGTCACATGAATTTACAGACTTGAACGTGGTACCGTTTATTCATCAATAGAACTCAGGTTGACATCAGCGATGTCAAGAAAAAAGCCTGTTATAGGAGTTTGGATTCTGAAAATTGATAAATGCCTGCAGTTTTAAATAAGACCAGTGGACGTCCTCCAAAGATGCAGCATCCATAGTAATCATACAATGACCAAATAAACCATACAATGACCAAATAAAAATAAGTAGATATTTTGGAAAATATTGTTCTTAGTATGTAGCCAAAGTTTATGACGATATTCCCTTGGGTATCATATGAAAAGCTAATTAAATTTTATTATGATTCATGTGGCTTTGCAACTTTCACACAGCTAAGAAATGGAATGTACAATGCAATTAAATAACACACTGAAATACTAGGAAAAAGAACAAAATATTATTTTAACTAAAAGAAAATGCTACATTTATCTACAAACTACAAAATTTAAACCCTTGTGGTTATTAAAAACATTATGATGTACACAAAAGTTGCCGTTTCAGTTCCTCAGAAAAGGAAGTGCAGATAATTTAGTTTCAGACTTTAGTATCCAGGGAAAGAAAAAGCAGAGTAGAGTAATAACAAAATGACCTCATTTACCAAGATAGAAATGCACTGTTTACCCTTTGATGTAAAGAATCTCCTTCTTCTTTCAAATGAGGACATATTTTTTATTTTCAGGTTTATGAAGACAGGAAAGTAAGGAGTGGGCAGAAAATTCAGATATTACACAACAGAAAAATTTGACAGTTTCATAAAAAGAGCTCCTGATCAAAAAAGTTTAATTTGGTTTAGAATATTTTCTCCAAAAAATATTATTGTTCTTGGATTATGAGTTTTTGAGGGCCTCATTGTAGCCTATAAGTAAGGCATAACTCAGTTGAAGAATCAGAGGCATCAAGATAATATTGCTATGGATTATACTTGTTTTCTTCATATATGTCTCTCTCCTTTTTTTAATTGGGTAATTGAATACATGCTATAACCAAACTCGTATAAAAGGTCAGAGCATGAATTAGTCTCCTCTTGGGACACTTTACTATGTGTCCTTGCAGCTTTTAAGGACATTTCCACTATGTTTAAAGAAATAGAGTGCAAACCTGGGCATCAACCATTTATTTTCAGTTGAATCTGCCTCCTTGGTTTGTCCTCCACAACACAACAGGAAACCCAGGCAGCCGTTAGCCTACAAAGGAACTCTGATAAATAATGTTTGCTGAATTTGCTTCTTGTAAGTGGGCAATGTGTAATGAATAAACTGTACAGAAAGGGAAACCTTTAGAAATGAAGATTAAAATGTGGCCTAAGGTTAATGATACATTATCCAAAGTTTCTTTCCTTCCACTAAGGCGTATCTTGGCTTACATACACTGTAGTTATTGAAATTATAATAGAAGAAAATATTTCGGTGGAGGAATTATTGCCAATATTTAAATTTAGAGGGAATGTGAAGTATAACATGCAATTTAAAACTCATTAAAATTATCTTACTAGTTATTTCTTTTACAAAAGGATTTGGGCTGGATTAATTATATCATGTCCTAATGCAGAGAGGCCAAAGCAATGTTTTGCTGATATTGTCCTTTATAGTTATATTGTAACTCTTGACTTCTGCTGCTCTGTATTCATCCTCTCTTCAAGTTTTCTCTTTGAATCGTTGTCTTCGTTTGTGTATGTAAAAATGTCTGTAAGTAAGAACAGACTCATGATTACTACGGTCCTTTGTAGGAAAGAGTTCTGAGAAAAGCAAGACATTTTTATTTATTGATGTATTATTCATGACAAGAGCGCTTCTTCCCATATAAAGACCCACATGGCTTGATGAAATTTGGCCCACGACTTGCATCCAAGCCCCTTCTTATGGATTGGGGTAATATGGGGAATTCTCTGAGTATCAGAAGGCCTTTGCATCCTTGTTGTATCGCCTTGGTTAAAAAAGAAAGATGAAAGAGAAGGAAAAGGAAAAGCATGCAGTCTTGTGGTGTTGCTGTAAATGCTGGTTCTTTCGTGTAAGAAATACAAATATGGCTTGAGCTTGATGGCCAGCACAGGTTTCTGGAGAAGCTGGGATCAAGGGCGAAGCCAGGAAGTCAGCGTGGTTTCTTTGCCTGCTCTTGCTGTAGCAACTTAGAGCTGAAGAGCTTAAAAATTTTAAGGTGTCAAAATCTTTTCGTTTTGGTACCCGTCTTGTTATTCCAAAAGTATCCAAATCTTAAACCTAAGAATAAAATAGGTTAAAAAGAGTGGGAAAAAGATGAACTATACGTCTGCTTTCACATACAGCCCAACCAACGTAGATGAGTCACTGTGGAAGTCTTGTCATTTTCTGCTAAGCAATAAATTATTACCTTAGCCTTCACTGGAAATGAGGAAAAAGTTAGCTAAAAGTGTTTGAGAAAAATAATACCTCCTACCTTTTTGCTGCATAATAATAGACATAGCTATCTTAGATGAGTCATGTTACGGTCAGTCATGGTGGGAACTGAAGAAGCACCATCAATTCAGTATTGAATTTAAAATAAAACAATTCCAATTATTCTAAATAAATATATTTTTCCCCCTATTTGGGAATTTTTCAGATATTCTTTTAAAAGTAAATATTTTACAAGAGATTCAACCTGCATAAATAAGTAATATGTCATAATAAAATGTTATTATATTTGAAATCTGAATGGAAGAGAGAAAATAATGCTGTTGTTATTCAGACTTAAGTTTAGACAAATAGAATTTAGGAAAGTTAAATAATCTACCACTAGAAGTGGTAATGTGTGGTTGGTTCAGAAGCCCATGAAAAATTTCTGTAGTAACTTTAAATACTAGTGAATTACTTATTTGCTGTAAAAATAAATATCATTATATCATTACATTATGATACTACAGGGAAGGTTTGCTTTGCTGCCATTTTAAAGTTTTGCAAAAGAATTATTTTTTTGGCAAAACGTTACTATTATGGCCGAAGTCTTTTTATCAGTGATTTAAATCTCCTTTTTCAATGTCTCCTTTCTCTAGTTTTATTTCTCTCCCTCCACTTTTATACATCTATTTTAAAGAAAAGAAAAAAAGAGAAAAGAGAAAGAACAAAAGAGAAAATGGGAGAACTGATATCTCAAACGTCTCACTTTTTAAAAGTAGTACATTTCAGTTTTCTTTTACATTTAAAGGTCAATTAACCTTTTTGGAATTGCAGTTTCCCCTGGAAGGTGTGCATCATTTTTGCCAGCTTGAATGGTGATACATTTAGTAACTATACAGCTGCATCGCCAATCTCAAGCTCTCAAACTGGAGAGATATCATTTACAGGAACAGTTATTCTGGAGTTCGTATTTGCTGCTTTGTTTTTCCAAGTGGATGGACTTTTAGACCACTGGGCTAATTTCATCCAGTTTCAACAGAGGTGTTGAGCCTGGAAGGTAAGAAGTACTTCCCGCAGGTTTTTTGAAACAGGCAGGCGGATAAGCGAGGAAGACATAGTGAAACACCTTATTAGACACGATGATCTCCACCATTCAGTTGAAGTTCCTTCCCACCTGCATTCCCTGGTGACTTGCACTGATTTGTGTCTGTGAGTAAGGCAGCCTGATGTCTGTCCCCTTGCAGACTCAGACACAGAAAGAGGTGAACCACTGATGTAATTCAGTTAAAAAGCCAACACCTTGCAAGACACAAATCCATTTCTTCAGATGCTCATGAACTTCTTGCATTACAGATGATCTACCAGAGGTAGAGGAAGCTTTGGGAGCCCAAAGCTGTAGAGGGGCTCTGTGGCCTAGATGAAAGGACAGAGGGGAAGGGTTTTGACTAGCTCTGAAAGTAACCTCATCCAGTTTCCAACAAAGGCAGTGAAAAACTGAATTTTTTTTTTCACATAGCTGAAGTCATCAACCCTAAAAGTGACGAGAAAAAAAGAAGAAAAAGAAAAAAGACACTGACTTCAATGATGGAAGAATTAAACCCTTGATCTTAACTTTCAGTCTTGCCCTGAATGACTGAAGAAAATCCAGTGTCAGACGTAGACAGATCCCCATCCTCAGCTGGTGCTTTGCAACACTGAAAGACTGTTGAGGATCTGGCCTTCTGAGCATAATTAAAATTTTGTGTGACTAAGAAAAGGGCATTGGACTGTGACACTGAAAAAGTTTAAAAGTGTTTAAAGAAGGTATCAGAGTGTATACTGCAGGCTTTAAATCATTTTTAACATTGTCAGGTACATGGAATTGAACAACAAAATGTATAGAAGCTCAAAAATATATTGGTTTGTAATTTTGTGCGTTATATTGGAAAAGCAATATATGTGTTGTCCTCTATTATTAAGAACATTGATGATTACAAGGTAACTTATATGAGATATAAAAATTTGTGTCAAGACTGAGTTCAATTATTATTCAGCACATTGACCAAGCACTACCAAAAAAACCCCAAAATTGCTAAGCAAACCATATTGAACATCTGTTTCAAAAATGCTTAAATCAATAGTAAAAGCAAACTTTAATTGACTTGTAGTCACAGTCTAATTCCATTCCCAAATTTTCCACAGGCTAAGTAATTACAATTAACCAGTGATTAATGCTTTAACTAATAAGAATTTTGTTGAGGAACTAAATATACCATACTTTCCCAAAATCATGGGAAAAAGTAGGTTAAAGGGGTATTTCACAAGCATAGCTACAGACAGACCTATAGTAGAAAATGGATTATTATTTGATCACTTCTGAAATTTTTCTTACATTTGATTTATGACTTTATAATTTTAGTTTATTAGGTTTTTTTAAACCTTCCTGCTCACAGACAAAATTATTTTCTCATTTTCTGGGAGTAAAAACACAGGCAATTCTATCTTGAGCTGATGGGAGAAGGAAATTTCTTCTTCTTCCAAAGTATTTCCTGTATCAACTGTCTTCTATTTTTTGATTATGCAATTTTATTTCACTTTGTATGATATTTGTTCTATAGAGCTACAGTTTCTTGACTCTTTTTTTACTAAAAGTAATCTCATGAAACTTTTGCAGCATCTTAATATCGCAATGTTTTCTTTTAAATTAGACCAAGAGTCTCCCATTTGATTCAGGTAAAAGCAGAATATAGAAATCTTAGAATTTTTTACATCATGGTCATCCAATTTGTAATGGTATCATAAAAAAAAAAAAAAAGTCATTTAAAATAACAGATGGATTTGTGCATTTGATTCCAGTGCATTTGACCTTATGAAAATCTTTGGGGTTTAATTCTTTTCTTTCTTTTGTATTTGCACAGTTTCATCAGAGACAAGACATTCCGACAAAATGTATCAATTTCTAGAACGGGATATTTTTTCAACAGAAAAGCATTCCCGTTAAAAATCCCAGCTGATTCTACTACCCTTCCTATAGCATATCTCCTGTAGTAACTGGCTTTATTGCCTTCCGGATACAGAAAACGCTCCTGGATGTTAAATAAATGCCCAGGTTGGTAGTTTACCTGATCTGCCAGCCACTTTTGATTCTCTTGGTACTTGCCTAAAATTTTTATTCATCGTTGAGTGATTCAGGCTGGCAGGAAACACATTATCTAGACTACTCAGCACCTCTGCCATTCAAAAAGGAGAAGTAGGGGGTAGCTTCCTTAGCCATTATCTCTGTTTCAGTCTTTGGACTTTAACATTTAATTATTTGAGGAATCAAGATGTGATAAAAGTCTAGGAGGTGAGTGAGGGACTTATTCTGTCACCTGTAACATGGCGAATTAGGATTTTAGATCTGTGACCAAGCCTTGTTTGGGTATGATTAACTCCAAAAATTTTACCCTTACGTCCCAGGTCCACGTTGAAGGACTCTGGGCCTCCTGTCCCCCTCCCTGCCTGTTTTCCTTGCAGCCTGGCTTTCCCCAGCCAGACCTGGGCTCACAGGTGACCAGGGGATCCATTACATATGCATAGACTCGGACACACATGTGGACAAAGCAATGGAGGTGAGATATTGTGACACTGGTGACTGAAGTCAATCTGCAATAAGTCCTTAGGAAATTTCCCAAAGAACCTCAAGGACTTAACATGACTTTGGTCCAGTCCATCATCTCCTGGGACTGCTCAGGATAATGTGGCTTTTTGAAACTGGGAGTTCATCAGGCACACAAAAGAAAAAATACCTGGATTAAGTGCTGTGGCCTTTGTTACACAGGAGATAAGACAAAATTAGACCCTGCCTATGGTACATCGTACATTTGTGCAGATATCGTACGTAGTAACAAAATAACAGCAGTTTCCAGTGGCATGGAAAGTTTTCCCTGTCCACATACCAAACCTGCTGGGATTTTTATTATTTTAGAGCCTACTACTACTTCTGAAACAGTTAATAGATTTTACCTTTTAAGTTCAGTAGTCACTTAATTTTAACTTTTTTTTTTTAAATTCTGTGCATACTTTGAAAGTTTAATCAGTATTCTAACGAGTTTCCAGGTTGCTGATTCCTCTGTTGCAGAATAACTTGCACTGGAGAACTTAAAAGGCATCTCTAATTTCTGTTACTGTCAAAGACTGGATAGGTCCAACATTTTACTTTGAAATTATGTTCTTCTTATGAACTGCTTATTAGGCAATTATATGTGCTGTTTAAGCTAGAACTAGCTAGAAATTGAAATAAAATTATTTTTAAAAGACTCAGTGGTAGTTCTTGTTGAAAGGCAGTTATGACTGTGTGGCTGTCAGATAGGGTTTAGAATAATGAGACACACAGGTAATCAGCATGAACTGGCAGGAACATTTTTTCCATGATTTCATTCCAAGGGGACCTGATTAGAAAAAATATTGCGCTTATTACTTTTGAATGAGCATTTTAAGTAAGCTTGGCTAGAAAGAGAATTACATATGGCATTACTATTTCAGGCATCTATAAACTGTAAAATATAAGTAAAAAGAGGAAAATTACTATTTCAAGGATTATCATTTTAGCAGGCCAGCTAGCCAAATGTTTTTACTGCTTACAACTTAAATGTGCTACTCCCAAGTTGTGAAAAACATTCGAGCTGTGACAGGCTCCAATATTTGTGAAACAAGAATCATACAAATTAAATACAAGGACTAGGTATAAGGTTGTGATTTCCATCTTGCCCGTACAGGCTGGTGTTTTCTTGTGTATTCTAAAATGTTGCAGCCTGCCCTTTGGTTATCATTTCTCATTTACAAGGCTTCCTTTATTTAAGTGGACCCCAAAACACTCCACAACCCACTTTGCACAATGAATTCTGCTTCTCTGATATATTAGGAAGTTCTTGTTAACTTTGAGAACACATAAAACTGATTAAGATAAAATAGAATTAAATAACAACAGCAGCAAAGGCATCTGAGTTTGTAATACTGTGAATAGCCGACTTCAGCGCAGAGTAGGGAAGATGGAGTAATATGTCTCTGCAGCCTCTTGTTCCTGCTAGCCCTTGCATCGCAGTAGAGCTCAGAAGTCCTAAAAGAAGTCTGCAATACAAACAGAGGGTGAAAGAGGAATCAGCGCAAAAATATACAATTATTTCAGCAAGGAAAGACAGAAATCATTAGTAGAACTGGAGGAACAGCTGGGATCTTTTCATTCAGCATCCATTGCCCTGAGCACAGTGTCAGGCCCCCTTGGTCATGGATATTATGATCCAGACGCGATTCAACTTGTGCTGCTGCAGGAATGCAGAGCTATTGCTCTTTTGATTTTGAATGCTTTAGAAACGGCTTTCACTGGGTTTTTTGTGTGTGAAAATGGAGTGAAAAGGTAAACAAAATTGAAATATTACGGCTAACTCTTAAGCCAATGATTAAGATTGTCTTAGAAGATGAAATTTTTACATCTCTAAAATCCAGTTTAGGCTCTGTGTCACCCATTTCGCATTACTGAAACCTGGTGAAGTACCATATACTGCTTTATCACCACAGTGGATTCAGTCCATAGGCAAATATAATTCACGCTTGTGTAAGTAATAAAGTCTGATCGTTCCCTTTTGACTTTTCAAAGAAAAAAAGCATGATGTAAGGAATCACCAGAGCTCCCACAGATTCTCTTGAAGGAGCAAAGAAGTCAAAGAAGTGACACGTTTGGAAACATGAAGCTGAGCTACAAAGCTCCTATCCTTTCTTAAATCTGTGGATGTAACTCAACAATGCTTTTAAAACTGAAATGGTAATTATAAACTAAAAAAAAACAGCTCACAGAGGAAAAAATTGGCTTTCAACATTAGCTAGCTACCTGGAGTTATGAAAAGAAGTGCCATCATTCATTTTAAGACATAATGAGATGCCAAAGTTGAAGGCATAATGAGATGCTAAAGTTGAAGAATATTTATTTGGTAGTCATCTCCTATATGCTTTCCTATTAGTTTAAGCTGAATAAACTCAACAGACCAGCATTAGTAACAAGTCAGCAGAGCGCCAGTTGCCTGGAGCATCGTATGGGTAATGGATTATAAAATGCATCTCAATAGGTAAATCTGTTGCCATTCCACATTTTATCCAAATAACTTAGTAATGCTGTTGGTAAGCCAAAGCTGTTCTTAATTTAAAAAAAAAAAAAAATCATTTAAAAATGCTGGACCAGACCACTGGGGAAGGAAGGAAGGTATAGCTGGCCTCCCCTCCGCATAGGTGATGTGCTTTACCCAGAGGACTGTATGTAAGAGCATTTTCAGATCCCAGCATCCCCACACACCAGCCGAACGAGTTGAGGTCAGCTTGTGCAAAATGAACCAGACTGAAATCAAACACAAGAAGAAAACACTTTGTGGCAGCCAGATACAGGTAGGACTACGTGGAGATAAAAGAACCCCAAAAAATGGTAACTGTGCCCCCAGCCAGGAACAGCCGGATTAGCTTAAAACCAAGTGCTGTGTTCTTGAGTGGGGAGCACAACTTCAAAGAGCGAGGAGGACTGCTGACATCTAGTGTTTTCTACTTAAACAAATCCTCTGCTTGTACGCTTAAGGAGCAGAAGTGTCTGTATTTGGTTACAGCCCCTGGGTTGCGCAGAGAGCACAGGCTGCGAAGCTCCGTGACATCAGTTTAGCGAGGGGGTTGCGGAGCATGCCGGTTTGAAATTCCCCGGCTCTGGTGCCTGTCCGTATTAGCTGTGTTTCTACTATACCTCTCCATTTGCACACACCGAGGCAAAGAGGACTGCAGGGGGAGCTGCATTTGAATATTTACTTTCTTTTCCCCCACTAGTCTTATTTTCTTGAACCAAGAAGCAATTTCTAAAATCAAGCTCATCAATCAATACAAGCATAAGTCAGGAAAAGACACCAGGAAAAATTTTGCCTTTCTGCCTCACTTCCTAAAAGCAACAACGATCAAATCTTACAGCACTTGCTTTACTTACAAAATAAAAAAAAAAGCTGGAAAAGAATGCTTTCACAGATATCGTAGATGCAGTAAGAGCACATAAATATTGTATATCCTCACTGTGATTGTCACTATGCTTCCTTTTAACCAAACATAATTCCTCTATAATAGTTTCATTGGAGAATATGTTTCGCCTCCCTACGCAAGTTCATTCTCTTTACTCTGTGTATTTACAGTTTCTGCACGCTGTCTGATTATGTTAGGACTGTCATTCTGTGCTGTCATTATTATCTGGATTGTTTTGTTAGCTCTGTTGCTGTTAGACTCATTATTTTCAGCCTGCTAAATGTCCTGACCTAGATTTGATTGCCTACCAGGTGACTCATTATTTAAATTAACTGGTAGATCTACATCAGGCATTACAATCTAATTCCTTGAATTAGATTGCCTGCTGATTCTTCCTCTCCAGATGATTGATAGTTTGAATGATTGTCATTTATGAAAAAAACAAACCAAGCTTTTATATATGAACCAGTATTTAACTATTCCTTTTCTTTTATAGCTTCAGCCTCAAATTTGTTCTTGAGGCCTCAAACAGATGTAGGGATGTGGACTATAATGATTTTACAGTGGAAAATATTGAGAATTTAATATTTTGCCTGTAACAACCTTTACTTAAACTCAAAAGATATTGTTCGGCTACGGTTGAGGCTGTCTTTACCTATATTGCAGATACTTTGACACACCAGCTGCGGTGAGACCTTTGTGCTAAATGCAGGAGGAGATAGTAACTTCCCTGAACATCTCATGCAATCTAAAGGTTACATTGAGAATGTCTTTTCTGCAGTGACGGATGACTGCCTGCACGAGCTGTATCATTATTTTGTATGGGACAACTAGTGCGGGTACTACTCATCAATGAGAATAACTGGTTCACAATCTGTCTCTCAAAGATAAGACACGAAAAGGACATAGACCTCAGAAATGACTCCCAATCTGTTACCTTAACCACAAGACCGTTCTGACGAGGATATTGGCTTTTCTTAATGTGTTTGTCTAGGGAAGACACTTTGCATAAAGAAATGAACTACTTAAAAAACTTTATAATCATTACCCGCTATAAAATGATTTTTAAATGCATCGTTCTTGTACCACTATAATTAATATTGTTTCCAGCTGACAGTGGTTTTTGACTCCGCAAGGTCAACTGTTAAATTGCTGCAGTCACACTAAGCTCTAAGCCTGTTAGTGTTTCACAGGGCAGGAGTTTCTCCCCTGAAGTTTCTGGTTTTACAGTAGAAATAGTGAGATCTCCTTGTTGCTCTGCTAAAGGTTGCTCTACCTCTTCTTTTCCCCTAGAGCATTTATTCTCTTGGTTTTAGTTTGACGGTTTTGAGTGAGGTCAGAAGAGTTCATCTTGTTTACAGCTTTTTCTGGATAAAAGTAATGTATGTGTATATTCATGTACCGAAGACATAACAGGTTTGTGTTTTGGGGATAGTTTGCTAATTCTGTCATTGAGAAAGCTTTGTCTCCGTACATGGTCACAAGGCACAGAGAAAAGGAGTAATGGTATTTTTATTTTTGTCATTGAATGTGTAAAAAGAACAGAATCCATCGTTACCACCAGGCTGGTAGGAACCCCTCAGCACTGCAGATGTAGCAACTTCTGTTACTCAAAATGAGGGTAGGTGGGGAGTAGGCAAGCAGTCAGGCTCACTGCTGAATAGTCTCAGCTCAGTGAACATGCAATCACAGGCCTAATTGTAATCAAATAAGTAATCCAGACCCCAATCCATAAAACACATAAGTGTATAATTAACATTAAACAAGTGCCTAGTCCTATTAGGTTTAATATAAGATAAGCATAGGCTAATGTTAAGCATATACTTTGTTGAATCAGGACCTACCCAGTCTCCATATACTTCAGAGTAGCAGGCTTGAAACTCTTCTAGAGTAAAAAGGGTTTTGCTTTTGTGTGGACTCTAGTAGATAGCAAAACCTAGGGTCTATAAGAAATGTACGTGTATAACGTATAAATGTAGATAGAGGATATGAAAAAAGAAGAAAAGCATTGCATTTAAGCCAACTTAAAATCCCCAGGGGAGCACGCGTCAGTGCGTAAGGCACGCCGTGTTTTATTTTGTCCTATATGAAGTGTGAGAGAGGGTTAAGATATTGTTTCTGCTTGTTAAAACAAGAATACTTGTGTGAAGGTCTGCTCTGTGGGAAAGGAGCTACTCGTAACACTAAGGACTGATGTGACTAAAGCTCTCGGTGGCAAAGGGACGACCCGCAGAAGCAAATAAGCAGAGCATGCCCACAGGTGCTTGGACAATCTGATTCAAAAGCATCTCGTGAACTCCAGCATCCAAAGAGGGGCCAGAGAGCCTGTGTACTTCAGCATTTCCATTGCTGGCTTTCAAAATTCCTGTTATTGAAAAATTATATGGGTATTAAACCAGGTAGAAATTACAGGGGGAAAAAAACCGGGAAAATAGAGTGGGAGAGAATGGCAACTTACTATCAGTACACTTGAGAGTACAGGAATATGTGTTAGCTACTGATTGCAAAAGCACATAAACTATCAAACTGTTCTGCACAGCCAGGGTAAAGACTGCAGAATTAAACATTAATGCTAAGCTGCTTAAGATGAACGCTGTGACTCCAGACTGTGTACATTAGAAAGGTTGACAGAAGACTAATTTCTAAAGGAGAAAATGTTTTAAAAATTAAGCACAGCCATCAATAAATCAACCAAGCTTAAAATAAAAATAGGGGTTTGGATATATTCTGACATTTGAATATAATATAGCTATAAGAATAAAGGTTTTACAGAACTATGTTCTAAAGTAGTCAACTATTTCTTACACTTAATGTCTTTATGCTGGAGATTGTGTTTAAAGAATTGTAACCAATGGTATAGTTCATGGATTTGTATCAAACTTTATATGGTACTAACACTACAATAATGATTTCTCTTAGAATATATATACCAGTGCAGATCTTCAGAGTGCTTTACCAGCATTATTTAATGACATGCACAATAGCCCTTTGAGGTAAGTATTGTAGTGATGGAAAAGCTGAGACATGGCAAGAGATTTCTTAAAGCTATTTTGTGAATAAGCGGAAGGGTAAGAATTAGAATTTAAGAGGACTTAGTTCCTCAAAATGACTAGGGAACGTCTCTGTACAATGGTCTTCAAAAGTGATTAAATTATTAAAATGCTTTCATTCAAAATGCAAATAACACATGTGGGCTCTAGCCCACTCTGCTGTCTTTGGCCTAAACTACTTCTTTTCACTGTTGAGGGCTAGATCCTCAAAGAGGCTTTGTAATCTGGCCCCTTTTAGCAAAGTGCTTACATCAATAAGACTACACAGGTACAAAGTTTAAGTACATGCATTAATGCCTCCATGGATTAAAGCCATACAGTTCAGCACCTTAAAAGGCTGAGCTTTAAAGTTACATTTTAATGTCATATACCGCTTAAGACAATTAATTTTTAATAGCAAAGGCATTGTTTTTGACACACTTCCTCCAGCATAAAAACGAAGATCTCACTGGTCAAATCTTTTGCTTATGGGCACATTTTGGAGCATCATGCAAACAAAAGCCACCTTACGGCTCTTCTCCAGCTGCACTGAACTCTGTCCTTGGGGGCTTGGGGAACTCCTGAAGGCTCCGGTTATTGGGGAGTTACACCCAAGTTGCTGCAATTGTTCACTCAAAGCCTTAACATGATTGTTGGGGCTCTTCTCTTTACAGAGAGCAACAAAAGAAGAGGAAGGGTGGGGTGATCCATTTTCAGATACCACACAATTTCTCTTTTATCTCATTTATGGGCCTTGACACCAGGTCACACTTCATTGTAATAGTGAAAACTATACATATATATTTATTTTTAAAAAGTATTGTCATTATCTGTTTTCATAAGTAAAATGTTTTTGTTGCTGTTTTACAGTTGGCCAATAATATTTCAACTGTATACATCTATCAGCATTTCTTAAGCAATTATCAACACGGTATCTAAGCAAGCATATGGATTCTAGCAGACAATGAGAACTGCCTAGAAGGCAGTCAGTTCTGTGCCTTAAGTTTTAACTGCAGCAAGCAGACGCTATTTGTGATGTTTTGGTTTAATTGTGTTTTTAATCATGAACCGTTGCATTTGATTATGATTTTTCCTTTTCTTCTCTCTGGAAAGGAAATGGCAAAGAAATGTGCCTTTCCATCTGACTTGCAACTTAAGGAATGATTTTCTTATTTCCTCTTTTGGTAAGAATTTTTCAGAGCTTGTAGATACAAGCTTTTGCTTTTGAGAAGACTATACTTAAAACTGCAATACTCTTAGGCTCCCAATGCAAGATGGCCCAAATGCGACAGACCTGGCATACAAGATGACGGTAGCTGTCTTTAGCTCTCCATGGAGATAAAACTAAGATAACATAGAGTCATTCTGCTTTTCAATCAGAGATGAAAAATGTGATTCAACAGTACATGAATTTGAATACTGCAGGGAGGATTTTATTCAGTGGCTCATCTAGAGGATGATCAGCTGTGTTGGAATTTACAAGTTTCTTGTTTAATATTCAGCAATCTTAACATTCAGTAAACTCTAGTCTAATTTATGGTTATTAGCATAGCTGCTTTCGTGAATAGATCCTGAGTTCAATGGGCTCCTTGAGCACTCATGTAGATGGTATTTACAGTGATCCTTACAGTAATCACTAATATTTGATTTTGAAAAACAATGAAGTTTCTCTTTTGATCAGGGATTCATGCTGTTCTAAGGAGCTGTGTTTCCATGTTAAATGCAAAGTGTTTGCTTTTGACTGATGAGCAACATTTTTTTTCCTGTTTTGTGGTACATTCTTTGTAGATGAAATAAGTTCCAAATCAAAGTGAAAAAACAAAATGCAAAAGTTGAAGTGAAACAAAACAAGAATATTCAATTGGAAACCATCAAACAGTATTACTGCTATATTTCTAAATACATTGATAATATTATTCCAATGTATTCTATTTTTATTCGTATTTCAATATTGTACTAAATTTGCTACCTACAGAACATGTTAGTTCTTTTATAGACCTCTGTAAGAGTCTGATGGAGTCCTGTGCATTTTGCCTGTCACAATCTGGAGGGAAGTGATTAGCAGTAATATTCTGAAGGTGGAAACTCCTCTCCTGGGGCCTTCACCTGCCACATACGACCTGCCGTATGGTCGTGTGTCCAGATGATCGCTGTGCTGTTCTTGGACAGTCAGCATTTCAGGATATCAGTTTCCCAGTACAAAGATCTCTCCCATGTCTTTTCCGGTGCAGGAATGTAAGAAGACAAAGTAACCGGCAACTCCTCAGCAAGACTCCCACTTTTCCTGTCCGTTACATACATGTATAGTAAGCTCTGGACCACGTCTTCTTGTGGAGCTGAGGCTCTCTCCTGAGCGATTCTCTGGGATGTTCCCAGGCGCAGTCCCTAATTAGGTTAGGTAGAGAAATAGCTGTACCTACCTCTAGTTACACATAAATTAGTGGAAGTGCTTCCAGGTTTCCTTGCCCTAGTTGTGTCCTGCAAATAGTAGGAGAAGGTTCGGTAACTCAGCGACTTTCCTTCCCCGACCTAGTTTCCATGAAGGGAAACCTGCACACACAGTTTGGAAGGGAGTAAAAGGGTGTCCTTCTCTGTAGTTTAAGTGATGGGGAAAGCCAGATCCTCAGCTATGCCAGGGCACAGTGGCACTGTCATCTTGGTAGCGACCTTTTGGTAATTCTGGGTTCCCACAAGGTAATGCTAAAGCTATCTGTGCTCTATAAAGGGGTGACATCTGCACGGACTATCCTCCAGCAGCAGCATGGTGGGCTACATCCTAGGTCAGATCCAAAATAGAGGCTTATGCTACACTGGCATGCTAAGGATACAACAAAATGTAAAGGTTGGCCCTTATCTTCTTGGCTGGATCTGGCCAGTTCCTGGTATCTTAATCTTCTCAGGAATGATGGGTGCAGTGCCAGACCTGAATCCAGCAAATGAGGTGGTGTCCCAGTATGTAGTATTGCCCATAAAAGTCTCAGCCATCACAAAGTAGAAGCAGTTTTACAATATATCAGAATACAGAAGGATTTAGGAAGAGGACAGGTAGGAATATTTCAAAGACATTTTCAACATTTTCTTATGTATTTCTACTCAGGTCTAAATCTTTCTGTAGGATCTGCACCCAGTATTGTAATTAGCTGAAGTCTGCAGCAGTAGCCACTTAAGCTACCAGGTTTCAGAAGGACTGAATATTTCTCAGCCTCCTCAATCCATTTTTGCAAATGTGCAAAAATAGGATTACTGGGAGGCTTTGTATGAGTTGCTTTAGCTGTAATTCCCGAAGAGTTTTTAGAGCTGCTAATCTAAGAGCTCGTCTCTGGGGGCTGATGACTCTTAAATCTATCTTACAGATTTAAATACCTCGCCCTTAATATCCAGGGTTGGGGTCAGAAATGCCACTTACCCTTTCCATCCCCTCTCTGCTCTCTGAGAAGGATCATAAAATTACCAGGAGAGACAGATAAAGATGAGCAGAAGGGTTAGGAAGAAGGAGAGAGGCATTTTTCCTTGCTCAGCCCAGCTTGCACTCTAACAGGTATTTACAGTCTCTGGCTCGTGGTGCTTGTACTCAACTGTGTCAATCTGCTTCTATCCACAGGCTGACTGTAGCTAGGAGCAAGATAATTTATCTTTCTTGCTCTTACCCTTGTCTGTGTCCCCACACATTAAGGATGTTTCTCAGGCAGCACAAATATGTGTGAAATCTCTTGATTGCCTTTGCCCCTTGTGAAAAGGCATTGTATGCTCTGTCCTTGACCAGCTATTGTTATGCCTTTATAGCTGGCTGATGAATTCTCAGAGCGCAAGCACAAATTCTGATGGACTGAAAAAAAAAAAAATATATATATATATATATATGCTCTGTACTGGAAGGGCATAGCTCTTGGTGACATTGCCTGCCAGAGAGCTGCCCGGCGCTCTGTGCGCTGGATTTTCATATTCATGGGCTACCTTCTTAGCAACTAGTCCCAGGTGCTTATGGACTCTGTGCATCTCTCCTCTGTCTTTGCAGATTAGTGCTTTTGGGTGGGGAAGGAAGGTGCTGTATGCTGCTGCTCTTCCTAAAGGTCACCGCGCCCACAAGGATCAGCAGCGTCGCTGGCACCATTACCCTTGCACAAGGTATTCCCAATTCTCCAAAACATAATGGCTCACAGTAATTTCTTCCTTGTCAGCTGCAAGGATAAAAATCTGTGATTTTTTTTTAAATGTGCAGAATTTCTGTGAGTATTTTTCACAATAGCTAAATATTTCTTAGGAAAATACTAAGACTAAGTGGATGCTGGGGGGGAGACAGAAATTATTTTCAAGTGGTCACGATCCTCATTTCTGTCTAATTCCCGATACAAATGGAGCCTTCCACAGATATTTATCAGGCTAAAGTGAGTTCTTGGTGCTGATAGTCTGCTCACAAAGCAGAATCATGCAGGTTGCAATTTTGTATTCAACATCTCTCAAGTGATAAAATATAACATTTGCAATTTTAGAGAACAGTACCAGTAATAAAATAATATCTAGAGATTATAGAGGAATAATCTGTAAACAAAAGTATGACCATAAGTCACCTTTGGGAGACCAAGACATCATTCTGGCATTGCCTCAAAATATTTAGTTGTAAGATTACTGCGATGCTTTGTACAATGGAGACTCCCCTTCTTCTGGCCCATATGCACAATCAGTGGAATTGGCAAAAAATATCAGGTTTCTGATTCATCCAAAAAATGTACTGAAAATCAGCTTCAGTCTATGATTATTTTAGCTCTTGAAAGCAGTTATTTAAACCAAAATGGTTCAAGCACAACCAAAGATAAGAGATAGAAAGCCTTTTGGGTTTTCTACATCAATGTCAGCAGAACAATGTCATTTTACATCAGGGGACCATCCGCCTATCAGTGATTACAGATTCAAAATCCAAGGTTTGACTAAATTAATCATTTTTATTTTGGGAAAAATGGCTGTGTAGTATCACATAGCACAGGCATTAGTATGCGTTATGTCTCTGAAATCCTCACTTCTGTCCTTTTCAAATGTATTGGGAAGAGCATTATAGATTTAGTCCTAACACTGTCTTCATGAGAATTGTGAGCTAATTTGTATTTTACAGCTATAATCAACAGAGGCTTACAAAGATATCTAGAAATATTGGAGAAATATTGGGAAATAGGAAAGAAATACCTTTGCAGATTGACAAAATTTACAGGAAAATAATATTCTGAGGCTGCATAAATTCACCTCATATTTCAAATGCTTAATACAAATAATAAAGTTTTAATCAGGAGAAAGTCTTGTAAGTTCTGTGCAACTCTCTCAAACTTTGCAATTTTTTTTCTGGCATAGGAGCTTCTTCAGTAGGCATATTTTGAGAACAGTTGCTGGCAAATATATGCTGCGTGCACTCCCAGCAAAGCATTTTTGCAAATGTACAGCCATAATCCAAATTAAAGATGAAAACAGGGCATAATTAATTCCAAAGTGAAAGCAGAGGCAACAGGAATATTTGGAGTGTCGTTTTTAGTTAAGTAGGGAGATAATCAAATATATGGCAGCTGAAGCCAAAGAAAAAAAGCTAGGTTGAGAAGATGCTAATGTGCGTGTAGCAATGTAGCAAAGAGCTAACAGATGGGGAAGTGAGAGAAGTAGTCAAAGAGTTCAGGTCAGCTCTGGGACCTCTGTATCAGGGAAGTCAAGGCTCACAACATGAAGAAGTCCATGAAATCTTGTTTTTGACTTTATCTACTGCTATGATCTTACAGGCACAAACATGCACCCACCAGATTGAATGTTTTCCTATAAATCAATGAGAAGCTGGTATAAGCTCTGGGTTGACCGTGACGCATCACTGTACTGGTTCATTACAGCTAGACGGATGATTACTGCCTTTAGATACCATCAAGACTCTGTCTGGACTTTGCTCACATGCAATGAGACGATCTCAAGGCAGCAATAATGGACCTATAACCCTGGCTGGATTTGAATACAGCTGGAAGGTGATCTTCATCTATCTGCCAGCATGCGCCTGAGGTGTGTGTTCCAGCAACCGCTTTAGTCAGGTTATCATGTAAATTCTCTCATTTCCTTGTGGGAGATTATTAAACTGTATAAAACCCTTGACAGACCTCATTTATTGGTCTGGAGGATGTCAAAAGTCTTGAATAAGCAGGAATGTCTTGATGTAGGAGCAGTTTTCTTGCTCCCTGTATGGGAGCGAAGTTAAGTGACCCAAAGGGTACTGAATTTGAACCCAAACTCTTTACGAGTGTGTGTGTGTATACATGAAGTGGTACTCAACATAAGTGGTATATGGCAAAGGAAAATTTATGGCAGACCCACATAACTACAACTCCCCCATCTCAGACCTCTGGTGAGACAGCCCAGTGCTTTGATTTTCCCCAGACCAGACCTGAGGGAAGGGAGACTTTGTCTATTTATGAAGCAGCACCAAAGGGAGTGAATCACATATTTCTAGCCAAGCTTTTCATGACTTTGGGAAAAGTTTGGCCATGCTAAAAATATTTAAGCCTCAATTTGTATTTTCAATTTTTATTGTAAACTAATTGCTCAGAATCGTGCTGCTCCCCCATCAGCTTATCTGGTGTCTGTCAAAAGCATGTGTTGGCTTCAGATGTATGTGCAGCTCCTATTGAATTCAATGGCACTTCTTAACCACAAGGATTCAATTATCTGCTGTTAATGGCCCATCCATTTTGAAAACACCTATTGCTTTCTCTAAGTATTCTCTTAACTCATCCTAGTATTGACTAGGTTTATCTGGAAGAGATATCTGCTGAGCATGCTGTCAGGATGCCACTTACCAGTGTAGCCTTTTCTTCATTTGATGTTCTCTAATTCTTATTTTAGTAAAATTCTTATTTTAGTGAAATTCTTATCTTTTCTACAGTGCTGCACCTGCCACTGTGCTTCTGTCTGTGCATGAATCTTAGAAAAACGTGCAAAATTTTAACATCAATGATATCCCTTAGAAAATATTGTCAGAATTCGAAGTAATATATCTAGGAGAAGCAAGGAAGACTGTGGTGAACTCCAGCTTGTAACCAAAATGCCACCAGCCCAAAATGCCCAAAATGCCCAGATGGAACAGCCGTGATTCCCCATTTTAACATTTCACCCCACAGCATGCCAGCACCTATAGTACAAAGCCTTAAAATAACTTCTGCCACAGAAAGGTTAAAAACTGAGTCAATGCTGCTGGGATTGCTAACTTTTTGGTTCAGGGAGTCTGATGCTATCAGGGTGGGTGCCTGGGCCACAGGTAAAGAAAACTTGCGAAGCATGAAACAACCCTGACTCTTCCCTCCACACAACCAGGCAAGCCATGATTTTCTCCCATGCCTTGTCCTAGCAGCAGCCCCTCCGTGTGAGCACCTCATGGCTGCATCCTCACGTTATGCATAAAAAGTTGAATATGTTACGTATTCAAACACCAGTGAGTGTGGCCAGAAGATTACTGACTCCCCGACAGCAGCAGCTTAGTACGGACAATACATCATTTTCCTCCTCCGACCAGTCTATGGAAAATTGAAGTCTTTCACATGTTCACCTTGACAGATCTAGGTTAGCAGGATCCCTGACAGCCCAGCTGTCTTGTGTCCCTATGTCTCTATTTGGACGCAGACAGCATATTTCAGGAGGGGCAGAAAGATGAACAAGAACAGCTAATTTGCCCTTCTGAAAGAGCTGTGGTTTTTATGAAATCCTGCCAGCCGAGCAGTGCCACACTTTCTGCTGCTGCCTTGTCACTGTCAAACAGGTTCACACTCCCGATCCGTGGCTGACAGTCTGAGATGCAGACACGGGAGATGTCCCTTTTTCTCTGTTTACATGTTTCATGTACTTGCTAATTCCTTCAGAGGAGAGTTAAATTTTTACTTTGCAAACCATATTATGCAAGGTATTGTTTTCGTCTTTGTTCCTAGCAAATGTAGGGTGTTGTTTCTTTTGGCACATAACATCGACAGTAGTCTCTGTGCTACCTGTTATTATTTATTTATCAGTTCAGTGACTCCACTGTGCTAAGGCAAATAAAAGGTATTGTCTTTGGCCGTGGGGGACAGCATTGCATTTGAATGCTTTTATTTACCGATTGATCCTTATTAATATACATTTCTAGGTTTTAGTCAGGACATTTCCCCATTCATTAAAAATGCATGGTAAAAAACCCAATTGCACCTGGTATTTAAATCAGAGTCTTTCCAGATACAGGGCAGGTAGAAGTTTTCATGGAGTATTTCTTCATTTTGCGGATAGCAAAGAGCCTCCGCTCTCAGGCCATGGTACTCCTGCACAACACACGAAGGGTATAACTGAAGGTGCACACATGCAGACTACTGTATTAGTTGTTTATCAGTTCAAGCAATGGAAGCAGGACATTCTTCATCCCATTTCAGTGTTATGCACAGGCACGCTCTCTAAGCAACGAACAATGTTAATAAAATCTAATTTTGGCCTGCACAAAGTTTTCCTAGTCAGATTAACCAGGGATGTGGAACTCTCTTTTGGCACTGCTGGCACGATCCCAAGGTATTACGCTTACACAGATATAAAAGTTCTTTCGCGCACTCTAGCGCTTCCCACACAGGAATACGCTCTTCCAGAACTCGTACGTGGCAGCTTCTGTTTGTTTGCACTTTCTCCGCGGTTGTTTTACATTCCTTTCAGAAGGTGTGACTGAGCCAAGAGAAACTTGCTGGAGGGAGGGGAGACTGGCTTGTGTCTGCAGGGATGGGGTTGGCATGGCAGGGGCCCCACTGGGAAAAGCTAGAAAGCGCTGGGGGTAAGGTTTTGGCCAGAAGACATGCCCACTAAGGACTGATATAGAGGTACCTTTAGCTTAGCTTCCATGGAAATATTGCATGGTCTACTTTTCTTTTTTCTCTAATTGCAGTAATATATGGAACTGAGTGAGTCTACTTTGTTATTCTAGCATGAAGTATTTTTCACATTAATCATCGTGTCCCTGCGGCCCACTAAAGTCCCTATGCTAATTTGAATTAATCACTCTGTTCTGAGCAGGTATCTCATAGTATAGTCTTTCATTATTCCTATAATTTGTTTTGTTTTGTTGTGGTTCTTTTTTCTTCAAATATATGGGAGATGCCAAGCAGAAGCTGGGGGTAAACAGGCAGCCATACAGCATACATGCATTAGTTTCTCGGCTATGTTTATAAATTGCCAAATAACACAGAAGATGCAGCGGTTGGACCATGAGTGCAGTAATCATCGTGCAAGTGAGATGGTGCACAGGTGTTCAGGCTCAAACAAGGGGATGAATTTCTGTCTGCTATTCCAGCGGGATGCTCGATATCTGAATCCATTGGAGGAGGAGGAACAGCAACGGGGTGAAATAAAAAAGTTATTTATATTCTTGACAGCACTGATCTGAAGTAACTTACTGGGTGAGGCGAAATGGCTGAGCTCACAGGCGTTGACTGGTGAGAAAGAATGATGACACAAACTGCTCACTGGTGGTTGAAATTAGGTCTAAGAAGGTCTGTTTTCTTAAAGACCTTTGCTGAGCTCATCTGCGTATTGTCGCAGCAAAACATTGACCTAAGGCTTCACCTCAGCATAAAGCAGGGAGTTGCTCTCGTCATCTGAAAATGGATTCCTGGCTGTGTTAGTAAGAATACTCTTGTGTTTAGAGATCCCAAGTGGGTATAATTAGGTGGGAAACTAGGTGGTACCCAGCAACCTTTACTGCTCTGTGGGATGCAAGATAGAAGAACCTGGTGGCTCTACCAACTCAGCTCTGCAAGGAGCTGCTGTAGGGCTTGTGATTGCATCCATTCTCCTTCAGGTGGGTCTTACAGAGAGCTCTTGAGTGAACCCACACAGAAACACAAAAGGGCCCTGTTGGAAAGGCAAACCGCTCCTTGCCCAGGTAGCATTCCCCAGGTGGAGCAGGAGGGCGGATAGGTGGCTGTCATCCAGAGTTCTGCCAAGCAGCTTCCAAGCCCTGATGGCAGCGGCCACCACGTTGTACACCCTGACTCTCCAGAAGTATTCAGTGGATTAGAAAACTAACAGACTTTTACACTCATATTACAAAGCATTACCTTGAGATTAACCTTAATGTCTGTTCTGAAAACCCTTCATAGCACAATCTGGGCTATTTGCCCTGTAAAAGGCGAGTAAATTATAAGCAGTTGCCAGTGTATCTTTTCTACCCCTTTGTTCTGTTCACCTAAGGAAAGGTGTCTGTCCTGTGACGTGTTTTATTTGTAGAATGATGTAGCTGACAACTCGCATGAAGACTTAGGGCACTGCACTGAGTATGAGAGTCGGAGAGGGAGAATGAGCAGGAGCAGCTGGGGAAAGGGGAGGTGGCCCCATATCTGCAAAGGAACAAGGCAACAACATGGCAAATAAAGGTATTCCACCAATGTATTTAAACCCTCTGGAAAAGGAGGAGATCAGATGTCACGTGTCTGGGAATGAGTGTCCACACTGATATTTTTGTATAACATTTAACTCTGGTGAATCATGCAGTTAATGACTGCGTAGGATATTTCTGGTTGGTGTGGGCTTTGAAGGCCCGTGCTTCTAAAAAATCTTATGGGAACAAATTCTTATGTTGAATTAACTCCTACTAATTATTGCATGGGAGGAAGCAGTCTGTCAGAGAAGCATCCAGTCAAGGGGATTCTCATCCATTTGCTCACCGCTCCTCATAGAAGTGTGACTTAACTGGGACCAAGGTCACTTTTCATGTGCGCCACTGAACCATAATGTGAATTGCAGAAATCGTGGCTGAATAAAGCTGGTTTTGAGGATTTCACCCTTAACTTGTCGAGCTCATCACCCTTTGCACCATCACACTTACACCACGCTATATATAAAACCAGTAAGCGGGGCTTTGGTGAACTGGATGCAAACTGTGTACTTTAGCTAAGGACACTTTTATACCTTGCTCAGAAAGGTCTGGTAACTGTGATTAAGCAGACCACTTTTTAAAGCCTTTCGAGTGACAAACTCCATGCTTTCCACCATGATCGTTTTTAAAAAGGTTTGTTAAATAGGGCATTGCTCTTGCAAAGCCTTTCTTGTTCTGACATTTCTGAGTAATTCGGATTGAGTTTCAGTCTACTGGACTTACTTATTTGCATTTCAAAGACCCAGAAAGTGAGCTGCAGAGCCAGACGCTTCTTGAGTTTGGGACTTAAAAAAAAAAATCAAAAAACTCTGGCAATTGTTAGCTGAAATGCTGACTCATCAGTGACGTCACGCCTTTGTAACCTGCCTCGCTGCCTAATTAAGGGTTTCTAAAATGAAACACGGTGCAAAATGGAGAAGAGCAAGGAGAATTTGGCTGACAGGAGATTAGCAAAGGACAGAGTTGGATCTAAAGGGAACATTATCCTCTGTGCATCCCTGAAATGCCTGACTGCGGATCAGAGAGCTGCAGAAGTGTACCTGCTTGCTGGGACCGTTTATGAGTGCACAGGTTTTATAATAAACTGCCAGGCCTACTATATCTTTCATTAGCTGACTGCATGGTTTTTTGGTCTCAAGTGAAGACGACACAGAGCTAATACGCTGCTAACCCGTATCCTGCCTTGGAGCCGGCGATAAGCTGCCAAGACTTGATGAAGGGCTACAAAAAAACTGGTTAAGCCTGTGTTCCAGTAGCAGCAAAGGAAAATGAGGGCAAAAGACTAGAAAAACTGTTAATTTGTTTCTTCTTTTAATTTGCAAAACTGAACACAACCCATCATTGAGCATGGGTCCCTGTAGATCTCCCTTCCCATGTCCTATCCCTGGATGGTACCGGCTTTATACGAATTCTTCAAATAGCTGTAGTGAAATAAGATAAGTCACCTTTAGATATTGCTAATGATGGAATAGTAAACACAGCCTTATTTATGTATTTTATTATTTCAAATACCTTCACTGACAAAGGAAATCAACCATACTTGAATTTGCCAGTTTAAATATCTAACGTACCTAACGATTTGATCTCAGCGTAGCGTTGAGGAGCACTCATCAATTTGTTCAGGGTAATGGTTGTTATAGAGTGACGGTGTATTGTATTAGTTAAACGCTCAATTTTGGTGTCATTAGACAAGTAGATTGAGCCTGGAACCAAAGGCTAAGGAATATAATTACACAGATGCTCTTGTGCACTCTGTTAAAACATTGACAAGATGTTTTTGTCCAGATTTCTTCTGGTCATTTGGAATATTGCTGGATTATTCTAATACTATATTATACTCATGTAATAATGAATAGTTACAAATATAAGTTATATTAATGGTTATGACAGCTGCTTTGTGAGACATTTAAAAATTCTGGTGTGGAACTAATAAAACCCCCTTTTTTTTTCTAATTATCTTGGTTACTACAGGAATTAAACCATTGATGTATAATTTTCAGAAAATCAAAGGACATCTTAATCTTAGCAATATTAGACAAAATAATAGCACTCAGAACAAAAGTTCTTTTCATGAACTTCAGAAAACGGGATGATTTTTTTTTGGGAAAAACAATGTTTACCTAAAGTTCACATTACACAGCCTGACTATGAGTGGAAGTTGTTCTTTCTTGCTGATATATACTTTTTTTTTCCCTAATCTCTTATTGGGATGAAAATTAAAAATCGCAAATTTCCCAAGAAAACTTACTTCATATTAAACTAAGCTTTTTACTTTCTTGCTTTTGATGTATTTCTTTGGGGGCAGTTGGGTTTTTTGTTTGTTTGCTTGTTGTTTTTATTTTGCTTTTTGGACTCCTTTGTTACAACATAAAGTTTGAAAAGGCATCTTGAAATAGAAAACTGAAAATGAAAAAAGTAAAAATATATTTTTTACTTTATTTCAAGTTTAAAAATAAATTATGTCAAGATGTTAATCAAAATTGACTCTTTTAAAAAATGTTTTTTCCTTTTACATCTTTCATATTGGAGAAAAAATACAAATATTTTAAAATTCCAATGAGCTGTGAAGACAAACTCAGCACATTTTCCTTAATCATATTCTGTATCTTCTTTTTTCTTTCTTTTTTTTTTTTTTTTCCCACCACCTATATGGCATCTGCTAATGAGTGTGCAGACTCAGCACTGTGCAGCATGCCGACCAGGAATTGATTGAGATATTCCAAGTGAAGAGACAGGCACAAAACAGCTAGGGGACTCTTAAAGTTTAATTAAAGAAGGATATTGGAACTAATGCTACAATTTTAAAGCAGTTTGTAGAGTTCACTAACACAGGAAGTTTGATGAGACACCTATGGCTAGATTTGGCAAAAGGCAAGATAATTCAGTAATCAGTAACAAGACCTCTCTTCTTGAAAATGAAAACAACTGAGATAACGACTTGGGTAATCAAATCTTCACTATTCAACTGTAAAAAAGTCTTTATAAGAGAGAAAAAAATTATTCCTCTATGGCTCTGAACGTAATAAATTTATTTACAATTTGTCATTATTATTTCACAGTCTCGAGTCCTAAGCTTGAGCGAAAGGAAACTGAAGAGGAATCAAAGATGTGTGGTGTTACAATCATTAATATTTAAGATTTGAGAGGTCTGGCTAAGAAGTTTATCTTAACTAAAAGAACATTCCTTTCAACTAAAAGCTGGGATTGTTTCCAACTCCCCAATTCTGAGCTAAGGTAACACTGACTGTGCCACTCCTGTAGCTCCACCAAGAGCCATGTCTCCGTATTGTCACATTATTTACTGTCTGGTTCCTTCTGAGAGTTGTGGCGGTTAGCAAGCTGCTTAAGGAGTCTGGCTTTGTTACCGTTGAAATGATTGGTTTTCCTCACCTCTGTCTTTTTCTTTTCCTGAAACAATATATAGGCTTGGTCTCTGCAATCACTTGGGAGAGACCAGGGTAGCAGAGGGGGAGATGCTGTCCGAATATTCTCTCACTATGATCTTAGTTAATAAAGCTTTTGATTGACCTGTCCTAAATTATAGTTGTGTTATTACGCACTTGGAGTTCCCAGATCTCTGACAGATACAAACATATTTGCTCTGATGTTGTTCAAGTGTATTTCCAGTTCCACTGATGTCTTCCACTTTCCAGGAACTACCTGGAGAAATCCAGCTTAATTATTTCTGTCTACACATTTCTTGTCTAAACCATGCAAACTTTTGTCTAGAGTATCACAAGTTCAGGAGGTACTTTCCAGGAGATGCCATTGTGTCCAAGCACAAGCCACAGAATCCGTCTGATTTTATACAGCAACTTTTATTTGGTTGTTTAACTTCTGGAATACTTAAGAAAACCTTTTTCAAGTACAAATGTATTATTAATATTAAAGGAAAAAACATCACTATTATGTTGACATAGGAAAGATGAGTATTATGAGGAAAGTATTCATGAATTTGCTTAATGGTCTTGCTGCTCTGGCTTTTGGATTAGGTTGTTCTCATGGTGGGATTAAGAGACATACATTGAAATAAAGGGCAGGAGTATCTGATGAATATTAACAAAACTCAGAGAGCTCCAGGTATAAGCAATGATTACCCTGCTTGCTTTGCCTATGCCAAAGCCCTAGGAAGCCAGGCTTACTGCTTCTGCCACACAAGGTGTCAAGGTTTATGCAGTATAAAGTACCAATGAAGTCATACCCAGACTGCATAAAATACACTAACGAATGAAACATAGTAAGACCTCCCGCAGTACTATGTGTAGGATGACTGAAATGTTTTATTTATATGTCTCAATCGTTAATCATATTAATTTTTTCATATAGGTTAAATAAAAATTTGGAGAACAGCAACATTGGTTTATCTGCAGGTCAGGTTCTTTGCCAGGAACTCTCACCTTGGTCAAGTCTATATTTTGTCATAGATTTATCTTTTGTAATTTATTTGAGACAAAATAATTAATTTTTTTGCTAATAAAATTAATTTCTTAGTGTCCCATAAACACAAGTCTTTGTGCATGGGATGAGTGTTTTCTCTGGTTTATGCACTGCATTACAAATTCAGCATAAAGGTATATTTACACATATGATGGTTCTCTGAGAAAAATTAGAATTTTACTTATCTTCTCAAAGGAGCAAAGAGCTGAAGAAGGACCATTTTCTGAAGTTTTCCGAAAACATCCCCAATGTCACTGAGAATCTGGCTTTGATCTTTTGAGCTATGTAGAGTGAATTCCTGGCTTGGCTGAGGGAGTTCTGCCATGAACTTCAGGAATTCAGGGCTTTAGTCATCTTCTCTTCACCCCTGCTGCAAAATGATTAGACATGTAAGAATAATAAACCCTTAGGCTAGTCTGCATGGGGATGTTATTGGGGAAGGAGTGGAATGGTGAATGTGAAGAGTCTTTTCCCTCCCCGAGTGCTGAAGTGCCCCTTTCCCACCCGCAGAACAGCGGAGAAGGGGGTGACGTGATGCAAATCAGTAATATCTCCCCGGCTGTACCCCGCAGAAGGTGCAAATCAGTAATCATCTCCCCGGCTGTACCCCGCAGAAGGTGCATTCTTGACCTTTGCTTTGTGCTTTCGGTGCCTTACTCCAGTTTTGGTTAATGCACAGGGATCAGGGCGGGCACTTCTACCCTGAGCCTCTTAATGCGCCTCACCCATCGTAACCATGGAAAAGCAGCCGTCGTGCCTGCGCGGGGAGCTCGGCAAAGTTGCAAACGCACTTTAAATTCATAACGGAGCTTGTTCTGTGCTGACCTCCCCGTGTAGACAAGCCCTTTATGAGATCATCTGCAGTTTTGATGATAATGGCGGCTTTATTTTCTTCTATTAGGCCTTGGGGTGCACGAGCTATTGTAAATCCTCTTGCAATTGTGCATGCTATTTCTCCTTATTCCTATCCTAATTCACATTTCCTATCCCCTAGACCAAAATACTGATGTAAATAAGCTTTTTATTTTCATTTTTCAAAGTTATAGCTCTGCACAGTGTGACACAAAAAAATCCACACGCTTTCTTTTTTTTTAAGAAAAGTGTTTTTTTCCGGGGGGAGGGGGGCTTTACACAAGAAAGGTCAAATGCTCCCTCTCACATTTGATTCATTTAATAGCAGGATGCTCTTTCTGGCCATCTGCTTATTGTTGAATTAATTGTCAATTAATTGTCTCTTAATTGAAGCATTTGTTTCCCATTTTCAAAGATTAGCAGGGTATTAAACAAGAGAGGTCAACACAATTTAGGAGAATGTTTTAAATTTTGCATATAGAAGCTGGGAATTGTAGCTTTCATTAAACATCACTCTGGTATAATTTGTGTCATTAAAAGTGGCAATTTCAGCCAATTACTACAGCTGTTTTGAGTTTACTTGCTTGAATGATTCCTGATTCCAGGACTCAAGAAGATCTGAACTCTGACTATTGCTTCCTGCTGCTGTGTCTGTTTAAAAATAATCGTATAAAGAAACCTATTAAAGTTATTATTTTTTACTGGAAAATGTAAGTCTTTAATAATAAAAACCAAACATATACTAATATCTGTTCATAAAGGCAGACACTAGACCCTAATTAAGTGGCTTTTAAATTAAGCCAGACTTGTAAAAGAAAAGGCTGATGGTGGTGGAAGCGAGACTCAAGCCCTGGCTCTGCACAAGGTCTGGTGAAGTGCTCCCATATGCTTACGGGTGATCTGTGGAGACCAGAATCCAGCCCAGGGAGCACAGAGGCAGACTGAGCTATACTGGGTGTAATTACACTGGCCAGGTTATAAAAAGCCCTTAAACGTACAGGGACTGAGCTCTGAAGGCTGCACGGGACTGTTGGATCTCAACCTCAACACAACACTGGCCATTGACTTTACCATGAGCTATTCAGGTGTGGAGCCCTGGAAGTTGGGGTTGACTGATGAATGGTGTCCAGAAGGTAGCCGACTAAGCCCATGGCAGCTCAGGACTGCCGATAGCCATCCGTTTAACTTTTTGCTTCTGTTTTACATTCCATTAAGTAATTTAAATGTTCAGATTGAATAAGGGCTTGGTCCCTTAATGCATCTGCTTTATTAAAAGGAAATATTAGTTTTGGAAGATATTTTTTTGAAACAACTATTGTGTTTTATTCCCCAGAAAGTTCCATACCAAGGAAAAAAATAATGCCTTAGTTTAATTCGATCTATAACTCTATTAACCAGTGATTCAGCAGGTTCTGGGGAGAATCTTTTCCTCTACATGTGGATTTAGCATTGCATGCCTTTTTGTACTGAGTAATTTTAGATACATTTTAGTAAGTTTAGAGCTGGGAAAGCAGAGCCTGTTCCCTCTAATCTGATGTTACTTTATTTAACTACCTTCTCCCCAGATTTTGGGATGCGGACCAGAAGGGATCTGTTTTCCCAGTATCAATGCCTAGACATCAGCGGTTGTGTATGTGAACTGATACAACCGTTCATCTGACCACATTATAGCCACTATCTATTCACGGAGATCTTCCAAAGGCCAAGCTAACAGAGTTTAGGAGATTAGAAGTATCAGTGCCTGAGTAGATAATACTGATTGCTTGAGGAATACAGTATGCTCTGCCTTATTTGATAGAGAAGAAATTAAATTTGATTTTGATGTTTGCATGCACTCGGTCTGTACAAGGATGAATGTATATTCATCTGTCACTGTGTGGGGAAACTCTATAAACTCTACCCTTATCCGGCCCAGACAGTCTTATTTGTCTCTTCTCAGACATATAAAATGTTATGTTCAGAATAGCCACAAGGCGAGCCAGGTTATACCAGATAGACTGTGGTTAGCATATTTTACAAATAGATAAATAAGACATCAAGAAATGTAAAATGTGTTTTGATGCTGCCCTTCAACCCTGTGGCACGATGTCTTGTGACTTTTCTCTGAGCCCTGCCGATTCACGGTACAGCCTGCAAAGGGCAGCTCTGAGACAGATGGTAGGATAAACGCGATGGAAAAAAGGGTCAGGTATTTGAGGCTGCTCAGGGTTGGGAATTTTAGCTTAAACCCTGAAGAAATGAATCCAAAAGAATGGTAAGGTGGGGATACATTCTTTCTCTCCCTGGCTCTGCAGTTTGTCCGTAAATTGCCTCTGTTGTGGGTTTTTTGTCCGTAAATTGCCTCTGTTGTGTGTGCTAAGTGTAAAGAAGAGGATGTTCAGGTGACAGTAGGATGTCAGTGAGTGTCTGGGTCTGAATCAGAGTTTGAATGGGATCACCACTCCTCCTACTTACAACAATTAACACACTGTATACATTCAGGGAAGAACAAAGCGATAATGTGTGTTACAAAAGCCCGAATTCCAGGCATGTTCTAGAAACCAGGAGCAAAGATAAATCTGCTCTTTACTTGCATTTAACGTAAACCACAGAATCCAACAAATCTTTCCTGACTAAGCCCCTACTTAGCAGCTGGGAACCTGTTCTCACTGGGTCATGCCTGCTGGCTTCAAATGATTTATTTTTGATTTACAGAAGCATGAGTGGAAAATATGGCCTGATTACTTTTACTGAATATTGTTGTAGAGGTGCATTACAGTACGGTAAAGATAATTTAGTGGTTCTACATCAAGGTCTTTCCAAAAAAAGTAATAGTTTTGTTAATGGTACCTACACAAATTCACCAGAACAAAAGCACTGAAATAGAGGATATTATTTATTTTTAAATAATACACTTTGTGGAGGTCCTCACCAAATGTTGTGCAGAATAATTTTGCAGAGAAAGAGAAAGATTTAAAGTAACATTTAAAAGGAATAGGACTGTGCAGCTGAAAAATAAGGATTATGTAAACTGAAAAAGCATATATTTTCTATTTGGTTGAACGTTCATAAAAAGTCTGTGTTCATTTATATATTTATTTATTTAACATGAAAATAATTTTAGATAGTATGCATCAAAGTTCGGCTTCCACTACAGAAACTTTGGCTAATTCAATTCTCCAATAACCTAATTATCAATGTTGTATATTTGCTTCTGGAATTTTTTCTCCCTTTTATAGCTGGGAATGACCTTTTTCAAATGCTTTCCAAGTCACATTTTGGTACATTAAGAATTAGACTAGAATTAATCTTTAACCACACAACCTGACATTCTCCCAAAAATATTGTGTTCACTGTCAAGATTAGTTCAGATGAGATAGGCTTAACTGCATGCATTTCATTGACTAATTACAAAAATTAATAGGTTTGCTATGCAAAATCTAAAGAATTGGTTTGGACCCCATATACTAAAACCCACACAGTCGTCTGTGTCAAGTCATTGAAGACAGCAAACAGGATGAACATCAGCTCTTTTCCTTTTTTTGCTTTTACAACTTTTTAATGTGGTCTGGTACGTTGAGATGCTGTTGTGTCAATAGATATAGCCCAGGGAAAGCTCCAGATAACTGCTCTCAGATGCTTTCATTAACTATGCATTCTTGCAAGCACGTCTTTGCCCAAATTACTCTTTTATATTTTCCTCAAACTGATATCAGCAATTTTCATCTTATTAGTGGAGCTTAAGTATGAACATAGTTTCTAACAAAGGCAATTCCTGCAGGTACCCTAAATGTTCTAAATGTTTTAAAATATCATTGTTTTCCTTTGTAACTAACAGGTAAGGTTATTAATAAAGTCCTCATAGACTTTGATTAATGAACCTCCACCACTCATTCCCTTATGTCAAGCAAATTTCTGAAGCCTAATTTTTTCTTCTTGCAATTTGGCAAAACTTAATGTTTCATGAAATCAATGCATACTGGAGCTAGCTAAATGTTGCTTTTTCCTGACATCCCTTTGAATTGGCAGAGTGTTCAGCAAGATACAGAGCTACATGGGGTGCCTTTACTTTAAGTGTTTAGAACCTCATTGCATGTCTTGGTAAATTGAACACAAAAATTTGTGAGTTTCACCCTGGATGATATTAAATAGGTGTCTTGTTCCCGCTGTGAGTGAAACCCTTGCAGAAGAGAAAAATGTGGGATGTGTGATGTGCTGCCACGGTGTAAAAATTGTCTGGCTTGTGTTACAAATGGCTTTATCTGTTTCAAAGCCATTGAAGAGAAAAATCATTTTAAATTATTGTGGCGTAATGTTCTAGCATAAAAAAATAAGAGAAGTGTCAGCTACAGACCACTGAACGTAACAGGTGACTTGCTCTTGAGACATCTGTCAGTAATATTTGGGGAAAATGCTGTGCTGTCAAAGAGGACTTCAATTTGAGTGATATAATACTTGTGGCCTCATGCTGACAATTCTAAAATGTCCTTGAAATTTATAAAGATTATCAATGGCAAATTCCTATAAAAACTGTTACACTTGGAGGTATTCTAGAAGAAATCTCATCTTGAAAGAGAAATAGATACTCATCACAGAAATAAAAATTAGTTCTCAAGTTGCTGAAAATAATCCCAATTTGATTGCCTTGGATATGTGTGAAAAACTCCAAATCCCTATTAATGTTAATGTTCTTAAACACATAGACTCGGTACATCACATCATAGGCATTTTGCGAGGAGTGGCTTCACAACTTGGAATCAGTCATGAGCCTGATCAAAGCAGGACAAAGAAATAAAAAATAACCAAAGAGGGGCATTAAATTGAAATGAATAGATTTACACATAGAGATTAGCAGATCCACTGGCTTCATTTAATAAAAAAAAAAAAAAGTAGTGTCGAGATGTTTGCATTGATTTCAGTGCAGCATCTCCGTATATATTCATAAAGCATGTATTACATATAAAATAATTCTATTGGCTAAGCAGTATTTAAATTGTGAAGTTAAACACTTCAGAATTAAGAAATGCCAAGTGTGTGATTGTCTGTGCAATTTTATCTTTGTTCTTTTGCATACCCGTCCCGTAATAGCTCACCTGGGTGTTGCTGCGGGTGTAGTGGCAGTGGCCAGAGTGCTTAGGTGGGCTGTGACAGTCCCCTCCTGGTCACGGGCACAGCAAACAGCCGGTGTTGGTTCTGCTCAGTCTCTCAACAGTCTTTTTTGTCACCCTTCACAGAAATGGGTTTTACACTTTTATGAAGACTCTTCTAAGCACAGCCACGAGTTTATTTTCTGATGTGAAGTGCAACCTACATTAGAAAAACAGTTAATGTTTCAGAGCTTATTCAGATTCAGAAAGAGAGGCATACTTGATAAAATTTCAAATCTGAGAATTTTTCTTAATTTGAACATCTCAAGCAGTGGTGATAATATTTCCTTAGAACTACTCTTATGTCTGATTTTTCAGCTTTCTGCTTTTGTATTCCTCCTGTTCAGGATATGCTCAGTCTTGGGAGGGAGGTAGCAATGTGATGCTGAGATCTATAGCTCTTCTGTGGATGCTAAGGTTCTGCTCTGGGAAGAACATTAAATTAGACAAAATTGTCAGGGTTTTTATCTTTTTTTACCACTGTTTTCTTGAAGAGCTGTATACCCAGCAAAGCTGCCGTCTGTGCTAGGGGTACATAAGAGGGTGCAGGCTGGAGGCGTTTTGTCTCTCCAGGCCTGCGGCCGCCGCACTTCTGCAAGCTGAGCCAGCCGCTCTTCTCGCTTGGTGAGTTGTTTTATAATTCCTCACATCAGCTCATCTTGGAAACAGATGAGCGTTAATGCTGGCTTAAGAGAGGGAGCAGAAGCATGTAAGACATCAGCTCACAACGCTTTAAATTATCATGACGCCTATGGAGCAGTGCTGTCGCTGTGACTTGCAGAGAGAATCAGTTGTAGGCTATGTTATATGTGGCGGCCAGGTACAAGGAAAACGTGCTCTACGTAACACGTACTGTATAAAAATGCCCACGCTACAAATTATTTCAGAGAAAAAGGTGGTATGGAAGCCTCCAACCTCTTCCTGATGGACTCGCTGACATTATGACTGGCCTTTCAACAAAGACATCAAAAAGGCGTATTTCTGATCGTTTATTTAGTTAATAAGAAATGTTATCATAATTAGCAGTGCCACAGGAATAAAAGCACTGCATTGTAAAATAACTCACCATCAGGAAATGCCATCTACAGAATAAAGGCTGCATTAAAGGTATGGCTACTCCCCTACATCCAACTGAGATATCAGAGTACATATAAGGCTCTGATTAATTATATGGATATTGTGTGTTTGTTTCTTTAGTTTCATTATAAAGCTAAAGAAAAATTACTGTTAAATTCATTTGGCTAGAGCCAAACAAAGGCAAACCTGAGAAACAGATTGCTTTTTAGCCATTATGACTGGTCTTAATCTATGCTAAAGGAAGCACCTCCGTTTCCTTCGTTTGGAAGTTAAGGACCACGTTTCTATCACAGAATCACCCCTGTGCTACAGCATTGACTTCATTTTTAAAGTCCACAGACAGAGAGGTTAACAGGAAAGAGAAGGCGGGAGACATCATAGATTTTTAGTTGAATCCTTTTTATCTCTACTGAGAGCCAGGCAAAGCAATTTGTTGGAAGGATTCAAAGACACTGAGAGGAGTATGGTTATTAGATGTGTTCAATAGCTGCTTTTGAAACTCTACAAGAAGTTTCCACTGAGGAGAGCAGTCTCGCAGGTTCACCATCTAAACCAGCGAGAAGCGGAGGTGGGAGGAGGGTTACAGTACGTGTATTAAAGCTGTTGCATTGATATTAGCCCTTCCTTTTTCAATTATCTGCCATGAAAAATGCCTGCTGGGAAGACAGCATCATAATATCTGCATCTCTCTGGCTATGAATGACCTGCGTATCTTTGAGCATGAACTACAGCACTTCTCCCCATAGAAACCAAGGAGACAACTGAAAGTGAGGGATCTGACTGCATCTTTCGAATATTACTTTGCTGACGGGATTCTGACTCAGAGGAAAAACAAGAGTTTCTGGGCTCTGGAGAATCCAGTTAACAAACACTGGCTCTTTTAAGGTCATTTTGAAACCTGATTCTTTGGGATGCTCATAATATATCTATATGAATATACTAGATGCAACATATGCACATATGGTTTGGAACAAAGATATGTAATGTCAGCAAGGGTTTTTATTTTAATACAGAATAGCAAAGATTTACAACAGAGCAGCTTTATTTAACAAATTTTAAAGAATGAATCCTAAAACATTTGAAAATATTTAAGGACAAATTGAATATTTTTTTGCTTCAGTAAGTAATGAGGTACTTTCTCTGAGGCTGCCTGGCAGCTGGTACTATTGTTTTCTTTTTTTTTGGTTAATGTTAAGCCCAGTGAGTTCCCTTGTGCCAGTAAGTTGGAGGGCAGGGAAATGTGGCTAGCGGCTCCATCCAGCAATCTGTGTTATCCCTTGCCCAGCTGTCTGGTGCTTTGGAGTCCTTTCTGTCTGTTTTGAATGATTAAACTGAGATTTCTCGGTGCCAGTCAACATGCACTTATTTCACACACAGACAGCAATGCAAAACACAGAAAACAATGCGTGAAACAGCAGAGGACTTATACGCCGAAGTAGCATTAAATAATTTGGATATTTTAACCTTGGCTCCTGCAAGTTTGGCAGATCAGAGTTCTCACACGCTTTTGGGGAGACTTACCCATTGCATTGGAAATGTGAATTTAGAAAGCCGAGCAGTTTGCTCTGAGCGTGACCAAGTGAATCCCAGTAACGAGCTGCAGCCATGGGTTGTCCTCTGCATCATGGTTTTGCATTTCTTCTCTGCCTCCTGTCAACAGCTGATGATATTTCTTGGAGGCTGGACCTGCTCAGGACTTTGCTTCTCCTTTTTCTCTCTTTGTATCAAGAAGGATCCTCAACCTCCTTGTTGGAGATATTTGCCACTTACTGGCAAAGAGCTTCTTTGTGCTTCTCTGAGGGTCCTTGGTGTCCTTCTCTGTGCTGTTGTGCCCTGTCCTGCCTCAGAGCCTTCTCCTCTCAAACCCTTTGGTAATTTAGCCTGGCGTCATTGGGCTGGAAAGCCTCACCCAGGTGAACCCTGGTGCATGTGATATTAATATAGCAGGACTGATTTGGTATGGCAATTTTGTAAAGAAATGCATTGGTAAAAAAAAGTGGCTATGCATAAAAAGTGATATAAGAAGTGATTGGTCTCACCAGTTAGGAAGGAAAAGACATGGTTTCTGTGATCTTTTCTTTCACTATTATTTGCAAGACTCACTTTGGGAAACACATATCGGAGGAGTATGTGAATAAGTGTGCTTAAAAGGCACATCAGGTGGTAGTAAATGCCATGCTGCATTTTGTAAAATCATTTGTGGTTTATTTTTCCTGTATTGCTTTCTCTCCCTACACACTAAAAATTCTCTGACATTTTTTGGGGTCAGGAATGCATAACAGCCTTTCCCTGAATCCTAAAACTTCTGCGCGCACTGGGATTGTGTTGTAAAGCAAAATGTGACGTAAGTGGCCCATACGCACTCAGTGAAAATCAGGGAGAACACTGTATCTCACTTTGCTCCCACACATTTGGATCTTTTCTATTGTGCCCTGGTAATGCCAGACTGGTCCGTACAGCCACTCTTTTACACCTTGCTAATTACGGTCTTTTGTCTAATAAAAGCACGTCAGTGGAATATGTTACTTCTGAGAAAAAAATATATATTTTTGATGCATCTTGAAAAAAAATCTCAGCATGTGTCTCAGATATATTTCATATACCTTTTTGGTACCAAAACCAAAGGAACCATGTGAGTAAGCTATGTTGCAGATATATTGCCATTGTTCCTGCAGGGTAGGTGATTGTAATCTTTTATAGAAATTTAAAAAAAATGAACTGCTCCAATAAATTTCATGTTTTACAATGAACATGCTCAACATGTTAATCTTTTATATGGTCATTGTCCAGAAGAAATATACATGGCGGATAGTTAAGACACCCCTGTAAGGCACTAGGGCGATATACTTTATATTTCAAAGCAGGGTAGCGAAGCAGTTTTATTCTTTAAGGTAGCCGTAAAACCTTATCTAAATGAAAGGTATTAAATGGTGAAGTTACATAAAGGTGTGTTTCATTAAAATGTTACTGGAAGGTGATTCTGTTTTTTAACTCTTAGTGTATTTCTGAAGGTCTAGTATAAAGCTAGGGAATTTATACTGGCACTGAACAAACGTTGCACATTTATTGCTTAATTGAAGATAATTGGCCTGGCCATAGAAGTGTAGACCTTGCCATTCCAAGATCATGACATATAAAGGTTAAGTATCACTTCCAGTAAAATCTTCTCAGGGAATTTAAAAGTTGCAATACAAAGTTTAGTAAGACATCTAATTTTCTTGCTGACTGCGATTTTTCTATTTTTTAATTTAAGGTTAATATGGCATTTGAATTTATTTATAACGTGTGTGCCCCGACCAAAAATGATTATTAAAGCGCTTAATGTTACTTTAATAACTGCATGCATTTTGGACATTTTTTTCCCTAAATGGCTACTGAATTGTTAAAACTATCTCAGTATAGCATAATTATTGTGAAAGAGAATAGGACAATAAGGATATTCTTATATGAAAACAGAGATAACAGGAAAAAAGTTTAATATTTCCATCTGCAAATTAATCTGCTTATTGGACAAAGCAAATTGTGAAATAACCACTATTCAAGATCAGTACAGTAAGAAATTCATAAATATTTATTTTGCATTGCTACCTCAAAACTGTATACCATAATTTAATGGCAATACTAGTATGATATAATTTATTTTGTGGGCTGCTGTAATAAACCCTATGACTGAGTTAACTCTCAGCTGGGGCTAGATTGAACTTGGTTCCTGTAGGTAAGCTGTATCGAAAAACTACCATTGCATCTTCCAGTCGTAGGTTTGCCATGGGGACACATTGGATTTTCTAGTGCTATATGTGCCACCCAGAAATGAAATATATTAACTTGTATCACATTTCTATTAGAAAACAAGATTTTTAGGTATTTATGACTAAGCTGTAAAGCTTGTTTCTGAGTGAAATGCAGAGACTTTCATCTTACCTAACAAGTTTGCCTCTCCCATTTTCAGACAGAACCAATTTTTTTTATTATATTGTGTGGTGTTTGCACTGCAGTTAATAGTTACAAACACAACATGAAAGATTGCACAGGTCTGCACGTAATATGGACATCTATGCTACCTCAGATGAGGATGAATCAGGCTGCAAGGTTGCAACTAGTTTGAACAGGTCCAAGTACGTGTTAGCATTGAATGTATCATCCCTTCATCCCCTCTTCTGTGCAAAACATCTACGTATCTCCCCCATAAGCCAGCAGTCCTACTTTTGAGTGACCTTATAGTGAGCGAGATCAGGAACTGACATGGCTGAAAATTAAGATAGATTAAAAAAAACCAAACAAACAAACAAAAAAAGGATAAGAAAGAAAATAATTTCTCAACCACATGATTATCGGTGCTGGCACAGGAGAGGTGATGGAAGCACGTGGCCAAGACGAGAAGATCTTAAACCTTAATAAAACTGTGTGCTCAATTTTATTTCTTTGCCACAGGAAGGCCAAAAATTTGATTTCAAGGGAAATGGGGAAGGATTTGCACTATTTTCCCAATGGCATGTACTGTTCATCTTCAGTTTTCACTGTGTTATGAGCTGCCAGAGGTCATTTATAGCCACATGAATAATTAGAAAATGTTCTTATGCAGGTGGATGTGTTCTCTGCTAATCACATTTGTCCTTCTAAAGTCAGAGGAAAAAGTGGAGTAGAGAATGTGATTTTTCACAACACAGTGTTAATTAGTCCAGCATCTGATAGCAGACTTTTAAAACTGACCATCCCTGAGATTTGGTGTTAAAGCACCGATTTTGAAATAAAAAATACCATTTTTCTGCACATATACATGGCTGTTGTCACCATGAATATTCTCCCAGAATTCTTTAATTTTCCTTAATTATCACTGGTGGTTTTATTCAGGACACTTTTTCCTATGGACCCCCTGTTGCAATTGCTTTGTACATGGGGTCACTGCTGATTCTTGATGGGAACCACCCCCTCTGCAGGGCAAGATCTTCTGCAGGAGAAGGAAACCTGGCTCTGCACCTCTGCTGTGCTGTGCGCTGAGCACCCGCTTCACCCCAGCACAGTCACGAACGATATTGCCGTAGCTCTCAGTAGTTTCTGACTGATTTCACGAGCAGTGCTTGCTGTGGCACTGAGGTTTTTTAGCTGTATGTATTTTTTTTTTTTTCTTTCCATATAGATAACTTTCTGGGGGAGGAAGGGTACTACTCCAGCAGTGAAATCCCTAAGACTTGTACTGGGAAGACATGTGAGAGGTTTTATTGGTAGTATTTATAGACCTTTTGCAGTACAAGAACTGTAGAAAAAGCCTGCAGTGAAGCTGAGAGTTTGGCTGGGAGGACTGGCCCTTACCTGGTAGGTACTGCATCTTAGCACTACTCTGAGAGACTTGAAAATAATAATATTTTATGGGTGATACAGAATAAAATCAGATATTGACTAATAAAAGTTTGTGATAACTTGCAGTGAGGTGTTTTTCCAATCAGCTCCTGAGACATCAAAATTATGGTGTTGTCTTTTGTAAAGCTGTGATCAAGCACCTCTGTAATAAATCCTGTTTTCAGGCATTTGTAATAGATTGTAGAGGAATAACTGGGGACATTTTGGGGTTAAGCCTGGCATACTGTAGAAATACCTCATCACGTATGCAACCAATTTTCAAGTAGCTGAACTGAGAATTTTTTTTTTTTAATGGGAAATGCATTGAGGATTGCTCCAGGCAGATATTTTATTTTCAAAGGTGGGTTAATATGTTTAACAGACTGGGGCAATTTGAAATGCTGACCAGAGCTCCAGCACCTGTATTAATGCAATCATTATCTTTTTTCTTGTTTTTCTTTTTGGCAAAAGCTCATAGTGGTCGCGGGGATGTATTGAGATCCTTTTATGTTCACGCTCTGAACATCCATAATGAAAAGATGCACCCTGCTGCAAAAAGTTTATCTTAAACTTAGTTTTACAACTGACTGTGAAGTCATGGCCTCATTTTTTCAACACTATATGGGAGAAGGATGGTGGAGAGCTCACAGATAAAGCCAGTGGAAACTTATAAGCAGATGAGACCTTGGTTCTAAATTGTTGGGAACTTTTTCCTCCAAGGTCAAGTGAAACTTGCTTTCTGCCAGAAATGTGCAGCCTGTGCCACTGTCAGGTAACATAATTTTTATGGGCTCTATCTCTCAAAATCTCTGTCTGGTGTAAACTTCTTCAGCCTACGCCAGTAGGAAGCACATTATGCCTTTGCTTCATTAAAATGGCCTCAGAAACCCAAATGCCTGCAAATTCCCTTCCTGCTCTCTGTCTTCACGCACTTTTGACACCGAAGGATTCACATACAATAAACCAGGATTAACAGAGTGGCAAGAAACTCCCGTGTCGATAAAGGTCTAGTTCCAGCAAAGCAATTGTGCACGTACTTGACTGTAAGCGTGTGCGTATTTATGTTGATTTACAGGGACTTACATGAATCAACCTGCGTGCTTAAGTGCTTTGCTGAATCAGAAATACAAATTTTCCACCAGCAGAACAAGGAAAGGTTGTTACGGGGGGGGCCCTCTGGCTTTGATCTAGCCACACTTAAACGGGTGTTTCATTGTAAGTGTGTGAATAATCCTACAGAATAACTTTGTGAAGTCAAGGCAGGGCGCTTACTTCCATTCAGCGCCGATAAGGGAAAGCCGGTGCTGGTGCACGAGCACCAGCTCTCTCCTGGCTCTCTTGCCCTCTCTCTCACACTTCTGTGCTGCAGAGAATGGAAATGATTAAACAGGTTGAGAGCTACCTCTGTGGTACAGCAGCACGGCCACAATGCTTGCATGTATGCTTTACTCTCAATTTACAAATTGTTTGTTATAATAATTTTATTTGATATATTACGTTGCGATAAATGATTCTGCTTTCTGAAGGAAAATAAACCCTGCATTTCTATACAGATAACAATGGTTTGGTATGAATTAAAATGAGCTAGAAGAAACAATATATTTATTTTTTTATATTTATGTGTCAAATAGAAATAGCTTTATTTAAAAAAACCCCAAAACTTCTGCATTTCATTTTTTTGCAAAATATTTTTAAAACCTATTTTACCCTTTTTGTATCATAAAACTAATTTCCTCCCTTTACTGACTCTTCACAAAAGTTCTCAGTGCTAGAAACTCTAGTTTTTAGCACAGTAATTTTATGTAAAATTTCTAGCATTTTCTTTGAATCAACAAGCAATTTTCATGCCGATAGATGGTGGAATTGGTGTACTGTACTTGTTTGTAATTTACAAGTAAATTGTGTACTTTCTTAAAATGTGAGACAAGTAATTTTCCCCACACTGATATAATAATAAAAAATTGCAATTGGATCTCACTGTTTTGGCTCGAATTCTGGCTGAAGTCAGTGGGCAGCTCTAAGAGGTGGCTCTTCTGCCACAGATTAATAAGTCTGTATCAGGGAACTGAGTGACATCTACTTTTAGAAAGTCTTTCGGGTTTCGGAGAGATTGCTGCATAATTCAATTTATAGAATATTTTTTCCACTGGGGATGTATTTAACCCACCAAGTGTTTCATCCGTAGTTAGTCCATAGAATAATTGTAAGTTCTTCCTATGTTATATGTGAGAGTTAATTTTTTTAGTAAGATTTTTTTTAAGAAAGAAACACCATAGAGTTTGCCTGTAGAAAACACTAAGGACCGTGTGTGCCTTAAATTTGGCCCATCACTTGGGACTCCTTCCATTGAGTTGCCACAGCCCTGAACCAACCCACGAAGGAGCCTGGGTTTTTGCCTCTCTAATCTAAAACCGCATGAATTTACTACTTGAAAAAATGAAGTTGTTTGTTTAACAGTTTTCAAATATGTGGACATCCTACAGTAATTTACTTGCTCTTTATTGGGCCAGATATTTATGTATGCCTTAGCGTTGCATTGCTAAACTCTGTGCATTCAAGAAACGGAGATGCATAATGCAGTAGCCACCCCCTTAGGCGGTGTAGTGGTTGATTTAGGCTGCAATGCCATAGACAACCGAGGTCTGGACGACCCGACTTTGGAGTAGCTATTTATTCTTGCTATTTTCCCCATGTGAGTTCTAGCTGCCCTGCAGATATATGGCTGAAAATTAATCCAGCAATTCAATATATATAGCTGCAGCTCATGATTTGGTTATAGAAGTGCTAGTGCTAGCAAAAAAGGGGGTGAGCATTAACACACAGTTTAGACAGAGAGAGATCAAACCTGTCAGCAGTAGCCAAGCCTTGCACCAACTTAAAGGGATTGTGGAACTGCAATCTTTTAGCTCCTTTCTTCAACCTGAGAGATGCATCTTACCTATAAAGCTTTATGGAACGGCGAGTGAAGTGCAGGGCACCGTGGCGTGTTTGACTTATGCTGTGAAGAGGCATAAATAATTAAGAAATGGAGTAGAGTCTGGCATAGCTGGGTTGAGTGGCAATGACCTTGAGCATCCTAAAATCTGCTTTCACCAAGGCAATTAGTGGCTGATTCAAAGGGCAGAGAAAGCAGACAGGAATCGATAAGGTGTAAGACACACCATGGCCACAGTCCTGTTTCCTCAGACCTGGATGCTTTTCCTACTGCAGAAAATAGGAACAATGTGGGAACAACTGTATTGTATTCTATTTATTATATTGAGTGTTCACATATATTTGCGTGATATTCCCTTAGACAGTTATTTTGGCTACAGCCTCTCTGATAAAGTCTATATAGTAGTTATGTCATGCACTATTATTAGCTGAACATTTGAGTAATTCTAAATAGCACCTCATTTTGTTGCATCCTTACACCATTAAGAATTAAAGCATTTAAGAAAACTGTGGGAAGTGTGAAAATAACTTTTTCCCTGGAGTCTAAGAAAAAACAGACCGAGTAGCTTCAAGAATTGACTTTAATTGCAACAAACAGCACACAGCATATCTAGCTATCCATCATTTTGCCTTATATTTAGCAGAATATCAAGAATTCAAAGTGGAAAAAAAGGTAATGATTAACTAAAAGGGGGATGGCACACTTGGCACCCCTCACCCATCGCATTTTGGTGTGGAAAGGGTCAAACATTTTGCTTTGTTCTGGTGACACTGCCAAGAGGTCTCCCTAGCTCTGGTCTCCATAAAGACAAGTTCTAGACCATCAAAAATGATCGTGTGGATTTTCCTACGTCCTTGACGTCATCTTCCTTTGCATTTATCTCCTTTCATCAGCGAGGATCACCCTGGTATCCCCTATACTGCCTTCTTTTATGGCCATCTGTGGAGGAACTCCTTTATGAACTCGTGCTAAGCATTCTGTGGGAAGGAAGCCCTTCTGCATCGCCTGAATTCACACCTCACCATATGTATACTACACAAACAGGAGTTGTCGTGTGCCACAAGTATCACTGCCATGTTCTTTAGTGGTGACTAAGTAGATTGCTGCATTAAAGCGTGCATTTTTGACAAATCTTCATTATATCAGCGGGTAGGGGACCAACAAGCAGTAGGGGAGAGATTTGGTGAAAGACAGAGACCGAGAGCCATTTGTTTGTCTCAGGTTGCTAGTATACTTTCTCACAAAAAATGACAGGTTTTAGTCAGAATATCTCATGGTTAGTTATTACTCAGGAGGCATTTCTGTTAAAAGCGGAGTTATACCAGAAAGGTTTGGGGTTGCAATATGTGCAAAAGTCTAGTTCAAATGACTCTGAACATGCCTGGGGTCATGCTGACCTAGCTGACAAAGGACTGGGCCTTGCAAGGAGAAAAGGTCACCTATAAGAAGAAGAAAGTCTATATCCACTGTCAGGGTACACCTTACCAAGGAATAAAGACATAAAAGAGTTTCATTGTGGCTTGAATATAAGGTTGGCCATGAGAAAAAATATAATTGTGTAGGAAAGGTATCTCATAATGGGAACAGCTTGGTTCCCCAGGGTACATCTATACCTGTGTCTGGCTGTCACTGAAGAATAACTGCCCAGGCACTGCACTGGGACACACTTCCCAAGAAGATCCATAAGCAGGTACTCAGGTGCCCACAGCCCCATGGACAGCTTGCGTTGTGCCCGCCGAACATTTATCTCCCTCATAGGAGATAAATGGTGAGTGTGCCAAGCACAGGTTGAACAGACTTTATATCGTGAACAACCGGCTGATGGCATTTCCCTAAGAGCATGAGAACTGTGCTCTGGGATGACCACGATGCCTTCGCAGGACAGCTCAGCCGCTCCTGCTCCTGTCCATGTTGTCACAGCTGAAGATGTGCTCCCCAAAGCTAGTAGCTTTTAGGGCCATTTTAGAGGGGACTTGCTCAAGTGCTTCAGCTTCTATAAGGATGAATAGGAGTTATTCCTCCTGAGCCACGTACTTTGCACCTGTCTAAACTGCAAAGGGGTCTCAACAAAGCTCTCCTCCCCTTGAGTTTCTCAAAAATTCCTGTTTGCAAAAGGCCTTTCCTGCAATCCAGGTGTATCTCCTCCCAGCTATCATCTAAACTGTCAGAATATACAAAGATACATGGTGATTTGGTCAGCGATGGCTACCAGCCCAGGAAAGGTAATGCTGAAGCAACCTCCAGCATGTTTTCCAGCTTGCATTTGGAGAACTGCCTCTGACATGGGAGATGGTGCTCTCTGTGCAGTGGCAGGGGAGCAGATGCTGGTGCCCAGCATTTTCTACCCACCAGCTGGTCTAATCACCCTTTCTGTGCCTGTTCATGATGCTGCCTCCTGTGACGGTGTGCTTCCCCTGCCCCCAACCTCTATCTCCTGCTTAGGTGATAACCACCAGCAGTGATTGTAATGGGTGCATCTGGTCATGATGGCTGCATCGGCTCAAAGTGGGTTCAGGAAACAGATAACAACACAATAGCCTAGGGCTATTGTGCAATGTGCCCACCGAAGAAACTAAAATCTGTGGTTGGCATGTAAATATGACTATGGGTCAATCACCTTATCCCCCATAAATAGTGAGCAGCCCAAGAGCCCTTTGAGCTCTCCTGCTGTTGTGGTTTAGCCCCAGCTGGCAACTCAGCCCCACCCAGCCGCTCGCTCACTCCCCCCAGTGGGATGGGGGAGAGAATCGGAAGAGCAAAAGTGAGAAAACTCGAGGGTTGAGATAAAGACAGTTTAATAGGGAAAGCAAAAGCCGTGCACACAAGCAAAGCAAAGCAAAGCAAAGCAAGGAATTCACTCACTCCTTCCCATGGGCAGGCAGGTGCTCAGCCATCTCCAGGACAGCAGGGCTCCAGCACACGTAACGGTGACTTGGGAAGACAAATGCCATCACTCTGAACGTCCCCCCTTCCTTCTTCTTCCCCAGCTGTATATACTGAGCATGACGTCATGTGGTATGGAATAGCCCTTTGGGCAGTTGGGGTCAGCTGTCCTGGCTGTGCCCCCTCCCAGCTTCTTCTGCACCTGGCAGAGCATGGGGAGCTGAAAAGTCCTTGACCAGTGCAGCAACAACTAAAACATCCCTGGGTTATCAACACTGTTTCCAGCACAAATCCAAAACATAGCCCCGCATCAGCTACTATAAAGAAAATTAACTCTATCCCAGCCAAAACCAGGACACCTGCACAGCAGTGGGCTGCACGCCAGGATCTCCCCTTGAGCAGGGACGCCTCTCAAGGTTACTCCTCGAGGCTGAGAGATTCCTTGCCACAACAGATCCTCGGTAAGTGATTAATAGCATGCTAAACTTTGAAATCTTAGCTAAGTGATATAAAGGATTGATTGCGCACATATAATCCTTTAGACATAAACCATTGACCAAGTCTGGGACTAGGACTGGATCTAGCCGCACCTAGACCTCTCTCTGAGAAGGAGTTTAGAAAGCAAGGGGATCCTTTTCTGAACCTCGTGACTCAACGGGAGGGTCTCCCTGACAGTTTTGTCTGACCCTGTCCTCTATGCAGTAAATAATCAAGTGCACCTCGCCATCGAATCTTGTTAAACCACTGTCGCATTGAACTTTGTTAACTCCCTATTCCGTATCAATAAACTATATTTTTACTTCTCTCTTGCGAGTGAAGTGCATGCTCACTCCGTCCACGACACCTCCCACTCTAGATTTTGGATATACTCAGTGGTTTAGGAACCTAAAACTCAGATACCTACAAGTTTGATCTAAATCTAACATCAGATCCTAGGATCCTGCCCCAAATAATTACAGTGCATAGGATATTCGCATCTTTTCCTTTCTTGCCATTTCTATTAAAACATTTTTTCCATGTAGCCAGACATCCAAATAGTTAAAAATACCTACCAGACTTAGTATATTAAAAACCAGCAGCTGTGGCATCTTTGATGTAATTTTCTGAGTTATGCTACTTTCACTGTATTATGTGTTCTTTAAAATATTTGGTATTTTAGCTTTAAAACCACGATAAAATGAGATGTTCAAAAAGCTAGCAGTTTTCAAAAAGACTCTGTTTTTTGGGGGTTTTTTTTGGTAAAGAAGAATATACAAAGAACCTTGGCAAATAATTAAACATTCTAATTTAAGATAATCTTTGATTAATGAAGAAGCTGCTTTCGAATGCTCTTCTCTGGCTCTAATAATTGATCTCTAATTGTCCCATTTAAAGGTTATATATTGCCTTTCCTCATGATTGTGTCCTCCTAATGTCTTATAACTTGGATCCAGCTATTAGCAACATTCATTAATTCCTCTTGAAAATGCTGTGAACTTTCCAAATTGAAATAGTGCTTTATAAAACCAAGTTTAGTTTAGTACTAGTTTTGAGTCTCTTGAGAAAATCACACCAAGAGATGCCACAAACAAGCTGTGTAATTATTCAATTCTAAATTATTTTAGAATTTATGTATAAATTATTTGAGGATGTTGGACAGAGGAGGTGTAGGAGGATAACCTAATTAAAAATAATGGCACAGGTGCTTTTTGTTCTCTTACTGCAAGTAAACAGGTGATGGCTTTGCAATTAAGTGTGTGATGTCTAAGTGGTAAATGCATTTATGCAAAAATTAGAAAACTATAAAATTTAGGATCTGGTGAAATGTTGGTGATGATAGAAAAACTCTGGGTTGTTTCAGAGGGATTTTACTTGGATCTCTAACAAGCTGGGACAGCTAAACATATTTACTTAGTTGCTTACTTAACTGAGAGATGAGGCTTCTTCATAACATAAGTTGTTAACTTATTTTTTGAATAAGATCGTTTTTAACCTTCATTTACTTGGTAAGACAAACCCTTTTAACCTGCTGCTTGGCAGGCTTCCTTTTACATAGCTTAAAGAAAATTAGTTAAATTCTTTGGTTTTCCTACTAGACATTAAATTATGTACCCCAAATGTTGGTGTGTGCCTGGTGCTTGACCACAGCATTACAGCACCAAAAGCTTGTGATTACGCAGCACATTTTCTGCGTAGTTTGATATTAAAAAATGCATAAGGTACTTGCATGAGCACAGATTTTTACAAATATGCCTAATTAATACAATTTGAAAATGCTTTTACTTCCTTTGCTCCTGAATTTTTCAGTCTAATTTCATTAAAGTGGAATACTTATTCATGTGCTGCTTTCCCCAATTTTTGGCTTAATTGTTTCCAGTCTGTACAGCCCGGCTGTCTGGAGATGTTTATTACTGAGTAAATGTATTCTGGAAGGAGAGAGCCTGGCTAAATTGCTGGAAAGAAAAATTCTACAATCTGACCTTATCAAGACAAGATCCAGAAGGTTCTTATTTTTCATTTTGACTGCGGACTGTTAGCAAGGAAAAAAACAATCCAAAGAAGTTAACTAAAGTCTATCACAACAGTCATTGGAGCTGGGGGGAAAAAAAGAAAAAAAAAAAAAAAAAAGGCACTGTTAAACGCTTATAATTCATTCTGCAGAATTGCAGAAAAAGTGTTACATATCCTGTAACAATACAAAGCTATTTTCTTCTGCCTTTGGAAAACATAAACCTATTCCACGCAAATGCACTTGGTATTTAGGGAACCTTTTAATATACTTTAAGTATATGATAACACAGAATGAAAGTACGGCATCAAAGTATTCAATAATATATTTTGAGTGATCTTTAGCAACTCTCCTGAGCATTTATGACTTGCTAGAGGGAAATGCACTTTTCAAAGATCATGTGCGGTCCCTATGGAGACCCGTAACCTTCCTCAGAGCAATTCACCACAAACTGATAAGTCTGATCACAGCACAAGTGAGACAGTCAGTTTAAAACGCTCTGGAAATGCTCTGAGAATACTAATAAGAGCCCTGCGACTGCTGAGTCACTGCCTGCAACCAGGGCTTCAAGCAAAGGGTTATTTGAGGATTATAAATGTCGGTAGGAAGTCGGGTATTGGCAAAGCTTCATTTAGACCTTGGCCGGTTTGTGGTCTGATTTGCTACATAATCAGTTTATTAGTGAATCAAACAAAGATAAAATCTTTGGTTAGGGAGGGCTGAGAGGTTCAAATCTGGGGACGGGGAGGGAAGGAGTGAGCGTATGGATATCGAAAGGCTGCTCCGAGCAGCACAAGAACCTGTGTTTGTTCTTCTAGAAAGAGTTTGGTACTTATCTGTCGTTCCCACGGAACCTGCTGAGTTTATGAATAAAGGGCAAGGTTTTCTCCTCACCTCTGTCTCCTTGCAAGAGCGATGCCATGCCCCAGTGGCCTTAATGCAGGAGCTTGTTGGTTTTCTTGTTATTTGGCATTAAAGTATTTTTCAGGAATTTCAGCTTGGCTGAAATGATCTACCACTGTTTGACTGTGTGCTGTTAAACCCCCTCTGATAGAAAGCTGCAGAATGAGTTTCTTATCACATTCATACACGGGCTGTATCCCCTTCCTAAGCCACCGCTGGCTCTTTATGGTGGCCTCCCCCGGGTGTCACACACCACTTTGCTGCCTGTCACGATCCTTTATGTACTATTGCTTCCTCTACTGCTTCCAGGCCACCCAGAACTGTAGTGTGCTATTTAAATCAGACATAGCCTGTCTTTGCAATTTCAGCTCTTGGAGGGTTCGGATCTGCGTGGTGCTTCTCATTAATCAATACAACGCTGTGTGTGGCTCTCTTTTTTTTTTTTTTTTTCCTTTTTTTTTTATTATACAACACACATGTAGTACAAGCTCAGCTTGTTATTTTCTGACCTGTCTTTTCTTCCTTCTTCCCTCCCTGAGTCTTGCTCCACATGGTAACCACTGCAGGAGCTTAAAAATAAAAATGAAAGTGTGAAGTGCATTCACTTTTATGGAGCTGCAAACAGGGGGCAGGGAAAGGAGGGAAAATGCACTGGGGTCGTTTGTCTACCTCGGTTCAATTAATGTCCTCAGCCATTAGTCAACCTACAGCAGTATGAAGTGCATCATAAAAGACATGGTAGACATATATTTAAGAAAAAAAGAAAGCTCTGGTATTGTGGGGAGCCTCTCAATAAGGTCTTGTTGTTATCACCCCATGGCATCTGGCCTGTAGCTGATTTCTGATTTCCCCTTTCTCAGAAGCTCTTTGACCACAGGCAGGAAATGTGCTACAAGTAGGTGAAGAAGTTGGCAATCGTCCTGTACCGTGAGAGTCTGGACACACAGCTGGCCATTTGGTGGGCGAGGACCTGCAGATGAAACAGTGGCTGTATAGAGAGAGGCTATATCTGATACACAGACACACTGACCCGTCTTTGAGAGGACCTTGGCGAAAGAGTAGTCGGGAGATTTGCCATAAATCCATCCCCAAAGCACTCACATTTATTTTTAAGAAGGTTATGCAAAACATAGCAAGGAGCTGCCATGGGAAAAGGGGGTGCCAGGTCCCCCATTTTGCTTTCAGTCTCTCAAATTCCCCCTTTGCTGTCAGACTACTGCTCTCTCAGAAAGGGATGGACACATCCCCCCTCCAGTCCCTGCGTTTGGTAAAAACAGCTCGAAAAGTCCTCGCTGTCCAAAGCGAACATTAACACCAATTATTTGACCAGAGGGGGAAAAAAAACCCTCTTACCCTTTGCAAAACATTAAGAGAAACAACAATGATAAACCATTCCTTATAGCAAGAGGGTTTTAAAACACACGCGTACGTGCATTCCACCTGGAAATGCGGGTGAGGGCATCAGAAGTACAGTCGTCTTTTATGAGTAGCAGCTAACTTGGAGAGATACAAGGAAGTTTCATCTATTCAAAATATGTTCTCTTGCTGTTGCCGCTATCGTGGAGTTATCAAAGCCGGGGGGAGTTACTGTTCTTGTTTTTCTTTCCGTGGAAATCGCTTGACCCTGATTGCCTTATTGTCCCTCTCTTGGTATTACTATTATTAGTGCAGTGGTGGAATATTTCTCCCTAAATGTTACTGCAGAAAAGTAAATAATTTCTTATTTCTATTTTGTTTTCCTTCATAGAAACTCTACTTTAAGAATAGATTTTAAAGGACAAATACTATGTTTAAAGACGCAGAAAGAAATGAAAATGATAACTGGTACAGAGCATGAAGAAAAACAATATTAGGAGCAGGTCACAAAACAGGGGAAAATCCATATGTATTTAAGGAGGTGTGCCTAACAGCCTGACTGAAAAGAAAATACGGAAAAGTGCTTCAGACAAGCAAGAAGATTTCAGGGACTCACTTTGGCCACCCAAAAGGCAGCCAATAATTTAGCAGGAGCTACTAACAACTGCTCCATAAATTAAAAGAAAACAACTGGGCCATAGTTTTAGAGCGTTAACTCTCTATAAGGTGAAGCTAAATGGACTGAGTGAGGTTTTTTCAGTCTTAACCAGAAGACCAGAGTCAGAATCACACAACCAGGGCAATCTGCAAATCGGCCAAATATGCATGGTCCCTTCAAATCACTTCAGGAGCAAAATACAACTTTCTAGGGCCTGGCAAGGAGGAGAACAAGGTAAATGAGAGCAGGTGTAAGGCATCCTGATCAAGTAGGGTTTAAATGTGGCCTGATGTAACAGATGAGCTTTTCAGGCAGAGCAGAAGTGTTGATGGGGTGGAGAGGAAACAAAAGTGGTAAGGAAGTTAGTGTAGCAAGCTCAGCAGAACGAAGACAAAAGGTTTTATGCTGTTGTTTACCAAGTCGTTGCTGTTAGGCCTGAGGTGAAATGCATCACGCCATCATAAGGTGCAGATGGCATGGTTTAAAAAATAACTGTGGGGCTTGCCTTATAAATACAGACAACCTTAGTTTTTCTAAGCATCTGTGTGCTGAGCAGAGCCCTGTGCTGCAGGTGCAGTGTGTGCTGCTTGGACACGTTATTGCCTTGCTGCTCCTTTTCAGACTGTAGAAACCACAGTGTTTTCCTGCCCGAGGGTCTTCCAGGCCATCTCATCCTGGGTAAGACCTGCTTTTTTCTGTTCAAGAGAATCCTTCTTTGTTTGCTAGATCATTTTACCCTCTTGACAGCAAGAGAGCTCTGGGCTAGCAGTGCCAAGGCAAGCTTCTATGACCTGATGGACCAAGTGTCCTGGCATCCCATCTGGCATGGAGTGGGTGTGCTTCAGGGCACCCTTGGTTATTTGTTGTTGTCACGCCTTGAGAAGAAGGCATATGTTTTGTCAAATTAATTTATTGCAAGTTTTATTAGCGTTCCTGGGGAAAAGCTCGCATAGTTTCTTTCAGTCAAGGGACAAGGCTCCCATGACAAGGGCTCGAACGTGCTCCGGTGAGCCTGGGGCTGGCAGTGACGGATGGCAGATGGGTACGGCAAATGGTTACGGTGAAGGATGAGATGAAATGGTATCAGCACGCTTGTGCATGTGTCCGGCAGCGCATGGCTTAACGTGGTTAAGCACTTCCAAATGAGCCAGGGAAGCTGTAGGTATGAGAAATGTGTTTGCCTGTCCATCCCTTAATTCCTTCTCTGCCCCATGTACCCCATACAACCCTCAGTTACGGACATGCAGAGCTTGTCTTACCACAAAGCTCCAAATCCTTTTTTTTCTTTTTTTTCTTTTTTTTTTTTTCTTTTTCCTTCTCTAAACTGTCTGTCAAATGTCACTGCCTTCCTATCACTCCTAACAGCTCCTTTGAGAGCGTGATGGCAGGGCTGCCCTCCGTTGCACTTTCTGCCTTCTCTCTGCCACATCAGCCGGTGCCTGCTGGGACTTTGGCCACCTTGTGTGGCCTCGCTCCTTTGCACGTTGATCTCGCCATGGCTTGCACTGGCTCCTTCTTCTCTTCCAGCCCTCTGGTTACTTCTCAGCATCACAGGGAAAAAAAATACAGACCATTAGATTAGTTCTGCAGCTAAAAAAGGTACCAAGGAGACATGTTTGCTGATTTTTAAGCCTTGAATTTAAGGGCAAAAGTTTTTGTCTTTGTTTTTCTTTCATTCCATCTGAAGCATTGAGAAGAATAGCTGGGAAGAAGGGGTCAATACTCCTACTCTCATGAAAGTCTTCAAACATGCAGCCTTTGCCAGCACAGCTGCTTTCCTGCCACCGTTGACAATCAAGGGTAAAACTCAAGATGCTTTTTCAAAGGAAAATGCAGTGGGAAAATTTTCACTCTACTGTTTGTGTAGTTTTATTTCCAAGGGCAAAATGAAAAGTTGCAGTGTATTTCAGCTTGGTTTGACCTAGATGGCCAACCAAACAAGAAAAAAATACTCTTATGGGGTAAATTTGACATTGGATCCCTCTTGCCTCAGTAGCTGAAGTGCCTCAACCTCCTGCTTCTCTTTCTTGGCCCAAATTCCTGGTGGTACAAAGTTTCTTGAGCAGCAGTCCAGTTGTCTTGCTGGTGGAGTAAACACAACAAGCTCGTGGGAAGTCCAAAAAAATCGTTTGACAGTGCAAAACAGGGTAAGGATACTGCAAGAACTGATGAATAGAGGTTAGCTTAATTTTGGGTCAATATTAAGTGCTTTGTGTGGTTGTTTTGTTGGTTTTTTTCTGACAAAGAAGATGAAATGTTACAGTTCAAGAGTGTCGAATATATTGATGCTTACTGAAAATGGAAATCCGGATAATAAACAAGCACTACTGCAGGAGTCTGTGCACGCAGAACACCAGGATGGACTTGTATCTCTAGATTACACGCTGTTAGTCCACAGTTCTGACCCCTTTGCCCCTATATCTCTCCTCACTGTTTGGGGTTTTTTGTGGGTCCCCCCCCCCGAAACTTTAGAGGCTGAGTAGAGAGAAACTCTTTTTGTTGCTTCCAGATAACTATGTTCTAGCTATGTGTAGGAATGGGTGTCATTCAAGCTTGAATGGAGAGGATTGGGCTAACACGTGGCTGGTTTGAGATAACGTTTACAGAGAGTAAAGAGAGATATCAACTCTGTTCTTCTCTAATTTCACCTCTAATTCTTCTTCTGTTTTCCACTCTGGCAAATCCATGCTCCGTGTAAACTCCCACCGCTCCCTCTGCCACGTGGCTGTGGACATTGCTGAGTTCTAGCTGTTACGCTATCAATATGCTCCTTCACGAAAGCGAAAGAGTTTGGTTTAAAGCCATTTTCATTATAATTGTGTGTGTATTCTTATGCCTGTATGGGAGAAAGGTGCCTTCTTAACTTAATCAGAGCTTTAAATTTTGCCGTGGTGACAAAGGGGAAAAAAAAAAAAAAATATACACCTGGTTTTTGGTTAACTCTCAGAGGTCATGTGTTTGGTCGCTGTGCGGGTCAGAGTCTGGAGGAGCAGGCACGTGACTGTGGCTGGTTCTTCACGTAACGCCGAGTATTTGCACAAGAATTTCATCATCCTCTCTCAGGAACGGCTGCCAACCGCAGGGTAACGTGGTTTCACTGTGGAGGAGAAAAGATGAGTTTTATATGTAAAATTGCTTTTAACACCGAAACGCTTCTTGACATGAAGGTCAATATGTGCCTAAATTACTCTAAGTAACTGAGTTTATTATAATTCCTCTCTGTCACATTCCCTTGCTGCAGCTGTGACACTGCTGTGTAACTTACTTAATTATACAGTTGTGTTTGCTGCTGTGTGTCTGTTGTTGGGTGTGCTATGAATATTTAGATTTTTCTTTCTCTGCAGTTCTGTAATTTAAACAAACTCACTGAAGGGTATTTAACCTGAAGTAACCTAGAATGTGTGTTGCTTTGGGCTGTGCTTTTTTAGGAACTTCCTTCTGCAAAACCGTATTCACAAAAGCAATTTTGTTCATGTAAAGGTGGGAAGGAGAATCAGCCCTTATACGCTGTGCATTCCTGTAGTTTTTCTTTGTTTGTTTTTAAAGCAACTCCAATCCACGGTGCTATTGGTGCTTTCAGTGGGTGTATGTTGACAGCGCGGAGCTATACTGCAAACTCGTGTGCTTATACACGTGCGCACCCCCACAACTCTTCCAAAGAGTTCATTTGGACGCTAACCTGAAAATGTCAAAGGTCTGGGGGCTGAGCTGCATTTAGCAACCTGGTAAACAGCTATTGGAGGGCAGAAAGTGCAGGACATGCTATTTCCATGATAAACTCTTTTTCTCTGAGGTTACAGCTTTTTCAATAGGGATTCATTGTGTGCCTGTCAGCACTGTGCTGGGTAGAAAGACTGTGAGTAACATCTTGGAATATTTAAAGAAAATGTGAAAGGGGGGGCGAGGGGACTTTACAGTTTTTTTTAATAAAGATGTCAAGATACAATTGTAGACAGAGAGTAGATCCATAAAAATATCGTAAGATCTATAAAAATAGGACAAATTATCATTCTTATAATTAAGCCTAATGGACCTTCCTGTGTAAGTTTGATAAGATAGCTTGCTAATGTTCACACAATCTTTTTTCTATTTAGTCAGGAAATTATGCATAAAGGACAAAACAGAAATAATCACCCAGACACATTCGCGTCACTTGGGTCTGACTAATTCTCATCCATTGTCTTTTATAGTTTTAAAATGGGAGATGGAGTAGCAAGGCTGATATCTGTGCTGATAAAATATGTAATGATGACTGTTTTCTTAATTTAAGTTGCATCTGCTCTTTTTGAAAATGAAAGATTGCCAACAGTCATTGGTGAGCTCTTTACATTGAATCAGTATGCAGTAGAGGCAAATTCTTTGGAAGAGTCAAGAGAGCAAAGAAAGAGTGGAAAAAAAAAAAATATGCTGACTTCATGTCATCTATAGCTATTAAGTCAAACAATGTAAGGAAGTTTCAAGGGAAGGGAGAAAACACCTGAATGCTTTTTCCAGAGTAGGTGGTGGAGGCAAGTTGTTTCTCTGAGTGTCGATTATTTTGGCTCTAAGTTGTATGAAAAAAATCCTCTTAAGGAATCACATTTATCAAGGTGGGAATTACATTTTTGCACTCATGGGTCTGAATTTTAATTTGCAGAGGATACAGATTTATATAGTTTTCAGTTAAATGAAAATAATTGGATGGAATAAAGGTGTGCTGTTCTTATACAAATGGACTTGCTCTACATGTAGAAAATAACAAATGACTCTTGAATAATTGTAAAATAATCGCATGGAACTCTTCTGCAGCAATTGGAAAATGCAGTAATGCCAGTCAGAGTAAAAAAAAAAATTAAAAAAAAAAAAAAAACAAGCAATTCTGGGATTCCCTCTCTACGAAGCCTAATTCCCATTTGAAGGACAAAAGTACTTTCTTATTCTGGTCTCAGAATTGGATCTCTGGGATTTCATTCCTCAATAGGATTTTGATTGATTTTATTTTAGTAGTTTTATCTTATTTCATAATGTTTGTATTAAATCAGATATCTCTGAGCACTTAATCATTTTTAGCTTCTAGATCTTTGTATTTAATATTATATTTGCTGTCAAAATTTAATATAAATAAGAATCATAATAAACAAAAGTCATTGATCAGATGCAGCAAGCTGCAGCAATGACAGCAAACAAAAAGCCTGATCTGGAAATCTTTGTCTGTAATAGAGATGCCTATTGACTTCAGTGGGTTTTGGGTCAGGCCTCAAATGGAAACAAAACCCATCTGTGCTTGCCAGACAGGTCAGAGGATGACCTGGAATATGATAGCCATTAATCCACTGTAGTAATTGTGTGTCCTTACTGAAAAATGGTGACTAGTAAGACGAATGGGAGGATGCTGCGCTGTGTTCACAGGGTGTAAAGCAGAGAATCTACTGACCAGATGAGAGGGATCTGGTGTATAAAACCAAACTGTCCTTCAGGCATCCTTATCACCCATCTCCTGATCATAAATCGCCAGGGAATTAGCTGGCATTGCCTGTGTGGGCCCCAGGAGATAAATGTTGGAGACTCCCAAACCTTTCTCGTAGGCTGTATCCAGGAGAGGACGTAGGTGATGGCAACAGCAATGCTGCACAGTCCCCCTCCTAGGGACCGGGGGAGGTGAGCATCGCTGGACAAATATCCCTAACTCAAGTGTGTCATCTGTTTAGAGAGATTTAAAGGCTCCTTCCCTTGCTTCAGGAGCTATGTCACTGGGGAGCAAAAAAAATCTGGGCATTAACTTGAGCAGGAAGGAGATTGACTGTGTAGAAAAGACTACATAGGCTACTGTGTGGTCCTTTTATCTGGAAGGAGACAGTCAGGGAGACTTGATTTCCATCCTCTTCTCCAAAGATTGTTTCATAATTTGCATTAAATATTCATTATTAAAAATAGAGGACGATATCTTGATTGTGTGAGTATGTACTGGACATGCTTTGATAATGCCTATGGGATCAGGACACCCATGCTGGTGTTGTAAATCAAAGAAATAAGCCTTTGGAAACAAAAAGTAGTTCTACTTTCCAAGTGCTGATCCCAATATTGCTTAAAAATAAACTCTGATTTACTGATTAAGCCCATGGGTTCTTAAAATTTGGAGAAGTGAAACTTAAGTTACCTGACAGTGTCTTTAGATTATAACGAGGTGCCTGTATTAGTGATGGCCATAGTGTCTGTGAACCTAGCTTGCTTTTCTAGATATTTCACAACATCTACTGGAGGAAATACAGAGCTCTAAACCATCCTCTCTGATGACTCCCAAATGAGGTCCAGAAGGTCAGTACTCTTCTGACCTGCAGAAGAACACACAGGTTACCAATACCCAAGCAGGGGAGCTGGCAGAGGCAAGGTCTTGGATCTGCTGTTCGGCTGTAGAGGAACCGAGAAGTGGTTCCCTGGGGAATAGGGAGCCTGGTCACATCTCTCATGGGGCTTTCAGTGGGGTGGCAACTCTTTGGGAGGTAGCCGGTTGGGTGTACTGATTCCAGCCAGCTCAACCACTTCAGCATCACACCCAACTACTTGTCTAGGGGTAACCCTCTGCCTCCTAGAAGCCTTGAAAAACATTCTGAGAACCAAGATGTTCAAATATCTTTCTTTTCAATCATTTTTGCCATTTTATTTTCCTTTTTACCAGCTGAGGGGTGATTAGGATGAGTGAGTGGGAATGATACATTTGGTGACAATGAGGAGGTGTGAACAACCTGTGTGGAGACAGCACAAAAATAGGATATCTCCAATACCTCCCAGGAGAGGGTGAACATTAGCTAAATGAAAACTACTGTCTTAGAGCTCTACTGGCATATTTTTTTTTAACTCTACGTGCTGGTGGGAGAGGAAAAATTGCTACCATGTAAGATATCAAGTCTGGAGGGGGAAAAGAAACTGTTCCTATCATAAACTAAATGATAGTAGATTAAACTAGGTAGGTAGCATCATGCTGGCCATTTGGCTAGAGTATAAACACGTTTGGATTAATTGCCACTAATGAGACTGTGCTATTTAGGGGTTTATATTTAAATACCAACTGTTGTCCTTCCCATATGTGTCAATGAAACTCTTCTGGATGGTCTTCAGGGATTGGCATAAAAATTTGATAAAACCCCCTAATTTGTTTTTATGTATATGTACTGAAAAGAATAAAGACAAACGTGTCATAAGGGATTTAATTAAAAGAAAAAAATCTGTAACTTGGAGCATGCCATCACACTGACTCTTAGAACCCCTCTTCCACAAAAATGCGAGCTGGGTTAAGTGACAGTGAATGTAATGCTCAGCTGGCTACTACCCATATAATAATCTGTTGTTCTTGCCACAGCTTGTTTCTAGATAATTGTCTGTAATATACTATTGGTTTTAAGAAGAGAGAGCTGGTACTTATGGAAGATATGCACTTAAAGAGTTTTCGTTTTCAAGTAGAGGAGGAAAAGCTCTATTCTCTGGTGGCTCTATGCTGCATATTGTGTGCTAATCTTGTCCTATTTCTGCCTATCCCTAGAGGTTTTCTGTTGCACCAAAACTCTTGGGGATGTTTAAAAAGGCAGAGAATATTGTGTGGTCTAACTATAAAGTTCCCTAAACTGGGGAAACCACCAAGTACCTCGGTGAGCCTCTTGACTGCCTTCTGCAACAGAATGCAGCAGGCATCACTGGCAAAGTTTTGCCCTAAAGTACAGAGTACGTTGTAACTTTTCTTTGCCAAGAGATCTGTAAAGTCAAGTGCACAAATGCTATCTTGAACACAACGGTGTCTGAGCGTTACAGCTACAGAACTATACTTCTTATAAAGATCAATGAGCTCGTAAATTTTGCAGGTACGCTTTTGGATATTCTGTTAGAAACTATGGTCTGTCATGTTTGTAGCTTGACTTGGGCTTCTCTCCTTTCCCAGGACAAAGGGAGCTAAACCACCAGGATATTTGGTATAGCTAGAAGGAAATATTGGTTCGAGGTCCTGGTCTTGAAAACTGCACTTCTAACGATGCCTTTGTCTGCTATCTGTATCCTGCCTGCTCTGCCCTTGTACGTGAGCATGGCTGTACACAGACACCCCCTCCTATTTTTAAGGAAGAAAAGCTGAAAGAGGCTGAACGTCGCACAGCGTGGAAACAACTTCAGTGTAGCTGAGCACAGACTGCAGAAACAGTAATGCTGCCTCTGGCTTTGAGATCTCAAAATTGTGAATGACACTTCAGCGTTTGTAACTGCTATCAGTCTGGTGGGAGAACTTAGAAGCTGCTGATATAGCTTAAAAAGGGAAGGGCATCGTATCTATAGAGAGGAAAAAAAAAAGGTTACAGCAATATGTTGCCTTGGAAATACTTGAATTGATCAGTTTTACCATTCTATTCAAATACTTCACTTCTTAAAAGCTTGATATCAAGTAAGTTTGGGTCTTGAATGATGCAGCTTTAGCGGCTGCTTATCAGCCACTCATGAATATGCATACTGCGGAACCTAAACTGTGGCATTTCTCATTTTAAGGTGAAATTGAATGACCTGAAAATGGATCCATCTCCTCCTCTGTTACCAGCAACCATTTTAGAGCGAACTGCCTTGCGGCTGGGATGCAGTCCTGCAGACGAGAAACTTGCTTTTCACTTAGATGAAGAAGATGAGTTAAAGCATCTTCGTGAATGTTTCTGTATCCCAAAAGTCAAGGATTTGCCTCCAAGTGAGAATTATAATTACAGGGGGGGCCTGGGGGGGGAAAGGGTGGGGCTTCACATCATCTGCATGTGTTTATCACAAATCTTTGGAAATCATTGTCACTTACGAGATAATTGAGCAATTGCAGTCATATCTGAGCACAGTATGTCCCTGATGTTGCTAAATCAATCCATCAACTTATTCTAGCACCAAAAGCTTTATGCTCTCATTCCCATCCTGAATAAAATGCGAGGATACAGTACTTACGTGGTGCTTATGCCGTCAGTCAGCTGCTTTGAACAATATAGTGACTGATTGAAAATTATAGGCAGAAGCATTTCTATCTAATGGTTTGAAACTGCAATGTAGCTTACAATAGTTCGGAGTAGTTGCTTCATTGGTATAATATAGTTTGGTACTATCTATCTAGTTACAATTATTTTAGCTAATGAAGGAGATGGTACATATATTAACATTTATGCCTTATTGCTAGTAGTAGAGATGATTTTCTTCCTGAGGCCAAATGGAAGACAGTGCCTTAGAGCAAATAACTGATCTCAGCAAATAATTCATAATGAAACCTTTTATTTGAAGATCTTTCCCACTTTCCTCATGAATTGCCTACAAATAGATAACTGCACGTGGCTTCGATATAGCCACGCAAAATGGTTCTCAAAATTTTTCTGCTTCATTCCTGGTCTGTAGGTTGTTTCAAGGAGCCTGTGCCTGGGCATGGGAGCAGGGGTACCTTTGATTTATTAAGAGAGGACCTGGTGTGCAGGCAGGGAGGGATGTGCGGGAGGGCTGGCAAGCTGAGAGGGAAGCATTTGCTTTGAGTTAGCTCTCCTAGCCTAGCGAAAGTCCAAAACATTTCCACGGGTGTTTTTTGTACCCACCACTGCTGCTGTGTCTGGCCAAAATCATGCAGGGAAACCTGGTGGGAGCACCGACCTATGGAGGCAGCAGGGTCCTGGGCTCTCCGCCTGCTTCCCAAGTCCTGTCTGGGTTTATTTTCAGCTCACATGTCAAATACCTGGGGAGTAAAAGCTGCCCCTGCTCCGCAGACCCTGGTCATCGCACAGTGGAAGCTGAAGTAATGGCATGTTTTTTCCTTAGACGGTGAACATACATAGGCATAGTCTTCTCCTCCTTTTCTGTCTTGGCAGAAAGCATCTATTAAAAATTAAAGGAAAAAATATCATAGAACTTTCTTGCAAAATATTTTCATTTTCTAATAAGCGCAAATACAATTTTCTGCAGATTTTTTTTTTCTGAAAAGAACCGTATTGATGGTGCATGGGAGATTACAGGTACATTCACCAAATTATGTCCAGTAAAGGTCTGTCATAGAAAATGTATCAATTATCTGAATTCCTGGACACCTTTCGGAACTATCTTTGTCTTCAATATCTTTCTGCCTTGAGATGATGAATGTTGGGAGTGCAGTCTGCTCCTATCCTTTGGACATGAAGATGATAAATCTTAGTTCTCTGTGTAGTGGCGGTATTGGTTTATCTTTCCCCACATTTAAATCCTTGAATTTTGCTGTTTATATTATTCAGAGCAGAACTGGACACTTTACAAATATTTAACTAGGTGCTTCCTCCACACGGAGGAGGTGTTCTCAGCCTGTCTGCCAAGAAGTCTTTTTTTTTTTTATTTTTCCCTCTGGTTGCTTAAAAGAGTTTCCTAACCCCCATCTGTTTGTTTGGGTATGACTATTCTGTACTGAAAGTTCCACTTCAGCTGCCAGCGTGCCGCTGCAAAATGTCCCTCCGAAGCTGGAAAGATGCTGGAAGGCAGCTCGCGTGGCCATTGAGCTGCTGCCCTTAATCTGGCTCTGCTATTGAAATCCAGCTCAACTAGGGCACCTGAACTGCAGCCGTGTCTTTGACCGCGGCATGTGAAACGTCTCTCAAGAATATGAAAGGTCACATTTCAGTGCAGTGTCTCAGCAGCTTCAGGTTAAAGAATCTTCTGTGAAGTACACAGAGGTTTTGATACCTCTGTGACAGTTTTCATTGCTTCCCTTCCGACCTCTATTATTGTTCGTTTGTCAATTACCGTAATATTTAGACCCAAAGACTGCTGATGTGGTTTTTTCCCCCAGTTACTATAACATTTAGTCCTGAGACTGTGTATATATGTGTTTTAGTGAAGACAAGCAGCCTACATAGTAGTACCAGTTGAACAGCACAGAGAACCCATCATTCTTGTGTTCCCAAACTGAGGAGTTCTTTCCTCCTCTTTTCCCCTGTCTCTCTTTTCTGTGCTTCAGCTGTCATCAGGAACAGCTTCCCCGCTGAAAAACAGCAGGGGTGTAAATATATATATATATATATTTACATTGTGCGTCTATATGATAGAGACAGATCTCCCATGACATTTATCTGAGCACAGGAGCGGATACTAGATAACAAGCTTCTGAAGATAAATGTCATTACAGATATTAGCCATCAAATATTCTTTATATATTTACATAAAACATTACAATGAGGTTTTAAAATGAAGCCTCGCAAGAAGCAGATGAGAACATCCATAGGAGACAATTGTAAGATTACGTACACAAAAATAATTAAAGTCATTATAATAGTTTAATTTAGTTAACGACTTACAAACTGTCACAGCTGTTTATTTGTTATATCGATCAAGTAGAAACCACTAGCAGACTAACTCCCCAGCAAATCTTCCAGTTTTTATGTGCAAGCACGAGGGATGAGGCTCAGGTGAGCAAATAGGAAAAGATGACAGCAGAAGATTTAGAGAAATGTTTGGATCTTCTCGCTCTTCTCCAAGATGACAACAAAGTCTCTTTAATGCTTTTTCGTGCGCTGGGGGGAGGTAGGAATGACTGGATTGCAGCTGGCAGCTGGGTGCCAAATCACCCATCTGATTAAGGCTATGGCTTGTGCTTTGTCATCTTGTAAAGGAATAGAGATTCATCTGGGTTTCTTGGGAATAAAAAGATGTCCCAGAGTGAAAGTGTTGAGCTATATTTCCCTGAAGAGATGGTTAAAGGTAGTGGTGGTTCTTATAAATCTGGCTCTTTGTTTGGAGGGCTTTTGAGGGGGGTATAGGAAGGTGTGAAAGAGGTGATTTTTTTTATCCTTTAAGAAGGGACAGGACTCAGATGATAATGTATAAACAGATTTAGTCCTTCCTTTCTGGTTAATAAAGACATTGTATTTTTCCTTTTTATTTGAACTGAATATTTCTGAAAATAAACTTGCTTTTTTCTTTTGAGGTTTAAAAGGTGTAGAAATACATCTTTAATATAGACATATGGGTATATTTAGTATGCAAAATAATCTAAGTTATTAGATCTGACCAGTTTGCATGAATCTGAGTAGGTGTGAGAATAATTTATAATGTATCTAATTAATCTTAATGTAAATTATTGTTCATGTATTTTTTTTTATTCAGGCTACTCTAAGGACACATTTCAATAATTATCTCCTGTTTGTTTTGCACCAGCCTTTATTTCATCAGTTGTGCTTATTTCCTATTTGAATGTTTCAATACATATTGCATGTCAACCACAGCTCCTCCAGAAATAGAAGGGCCAATACTGTAAGAAATGAGGATAATTTGGGGAAAGACAAGTGCTAGTCTTAAGAAAATGAATGTGTTACTGTAAAGAATATCACAGGGACTGAGGAAATGTTGGAGCACAACGGTGTGCTGGGCACAAGTTGTGAAATGACAAAGATGCTGCAAAAAACAAGCCTAGTTTGGGAAGCAGCAGTGGTCCAAAATGAGTCTTTTAATGATATTAGAGAGGGGGAAGTAAAGGGCTCTTTGTGAAAGGGAAAAGAGTACAGCCCAATACAGAGTTGATAATATGCCAAAAAAAGAATAACCAAAGTAACAGGTGTAAAAGTAGAAAAATAGACTTTGTCAAAGTGGTAATGCCATCTCTCTCCAACGGTGACCCAAGAGGCGTCTTTATTTAGAAAGGACTGTGGTGCAAGAAAAACTAACTTGCTTATAATTCCTTACCTGTTTTAATGCTTGATTGGAGTGTAAAGAGTATTAGTGAGATTGAGCTCCAAATTCTTGAGCAAAGGTCCTTCTCTCTATTCCCAGTGAGACAGTATTATTCTGTTTCTTGATAGGAAAAGAACTGTTAATAGAACAGATTTAGAAACATGGATAATATTTATGCCGCTCTGTTTTCATTCATATTAGAATAGAGATGAAAAACAGACATAGTATCTGTAAAACAAATTAGACTGAAATTGCTCTCTGATTTATGCTTTTAAAAAGTTTCCAAAGCTTTAATTAAGAAATTACCCAGTTGTCTATACTTCTGAAAAATGTGTTTCTGGTGAAGTTCAATGAAGTTGGTAATTGTTAGTACAAAAGGTAGTAAGAGACCTTTTCCAGGCATCTAATCTATTTTTCTACAGCCCTAACATAAAATTTTCAGACAAAAATGCAATCTGATCATTCATTTCTAGCATGTATTTTAACATGTTCATTCATTTGAACTTTTTTCTGAGGTATATGGACTATATTTACCAAAAATACATGTAATGTTAGCTTTTGGGGTATTGTAAGTACATGTATAGATGAATGCAAGTTACTTTCTGCTTCTAGAAGGTCACCATCACTTGTCCCTCCAAGAATCTCTAACATGAGAAATAATCGAAAAAGGCAATGTTGGGATTGATAGATGATGACATGGGGTAATTAGATTGTTCAGAACCTCACTAGAGCTATTATTTATAAATTTCTACCGCCTTGCTTTTCTCCTAATCATTGAAAGGATTTGTCAACATAGATTTCCTCCTCCTCCTCAGATGATGACATGAAGTGCAGCCCACAGTATATGCTGACAAGACAAGAACTTTTGAGACTGCCTTAAAATATTCTGTGCAATGACTACATTTTTCTAAATAGTGATTTAATCATGCAGGGAGAACTTACATGAAATACACAGATTTACCCAGTCTTAACTTTTATTAAATGCATGACTCAAGTAGTTTCACGACTCAGAGTAGGAATATATCGATGATGGAAGAAAAGTGGATAGCCTGGTCAGGAAAATGCTCCCTCTTCACTCACCGTTGGTTACAGACCTGACAAAATCGGTGTGAGTGGCTGCTTCCCACACAGTCCCAGAGACCTGGAGATTTAACGCTGCCTGAACTGACCCTAGCTCCAGAACAGGTATAGACAGACTCAGCCAAAAATTGCAGGAGGATGAGGGGAATAACTGCTTGCAAATTGCCCGGCTGTCCCCCTCCTTAGATCCCTTTGCAGGGTCAGCTGCGTGGTGTCCTGGGAGGAAGGTCAGGATGCGGCACCTCCGTTCGTGCATGGGGACCGCGGTGTCTCCATGACCGAGGGACCGAGGGAGCTCCAGAACAGGCGGAGCTCTGGGTGGTGGCACGTGTGTGTGCTGTCCTTCCTGTGCTCAGTCCCACGTGTGTGTCATTTCTGTGGTTTCCCTCTGCAGCTGATCTGAGCCTGGTGAACGGAGAGGAGAGCTGCGTATACTTTGCTGGGAATTCTCTCGGGCTCCAGCCAAGAAAAGTTAAAACTTACTTGGATGAAGAACTGGACAAGTGGGCTCGAACGTGAGTACACAGCAGGGTATGCGAGATGCTAACCCATGCTTTAGATGAGCACTTCATTTTATTTTGGGATCTGCCTGGAAAATGCTTGAATAGAAGAATAGTGTGTTAAAACCACTACAGCCCAGAAGTAAAACATGTTCAATGTTTCCCTAGCACTATTTAAATCTTCTTTAAAGGTATGAGCAGTAAAACAGGCAAAGAGAAACTTCCAGCTGTGATAACCTGTGCTGCGCATGGTGGCTGTGCTTTGGCTCATCTGGAGGACCTGCGTGGTTTAACCACCCCCATCCAACCGCTATGTGTATTTATACACAAGACACACAGACTCATTTGGCTACTGCTGCTTGCTGGTGAACATGATTCAGTTTCAAGCCCTGTGATTTTCTAATTAGTATTTTTAACTGCGTGTGATTCACCCTGCAGGCCCTGCAATGGGCAGTTCTCCTTGAAATAGCACCAAGCGCAGGTGGTGCTGCTGCCAGCGCTGGCAGGTTTTTGGCTCCTCTTAAACCAGGTCTCTGCCTGACAAGTTCATCTTATTTAGAAAGAAGCATTCCTGTCTTCTCGGGAGCATCTCAGTGAGGAGCTGAGGGTGGATCACAATGCGCTCTGCTGAAAGGAGTTGATGTAGGAGAGACAGGAGGACAAAAGAGGGACACACTTCAGCATTGCAGGAAAAGGGGCATTGTCATCATAACAGACGGGAAACTTTTAGATATATAGGGGGGGGAAAAGATTTTTCTTTGTTTTTTAAAATTTTATACTTTGTTTCCATGGAGAGTCTGTGCTTTGAGATGTCCAGTACCTGCCTGAGCAGCTGGAGCAGGGAGGAGTAAAGAAAAAGATAAGTAAAAACCAGGGAGCTGAAGGTGGGAAAGGAATATAACATCCAGATGAGTGAGTGAGCTGGAAGAGCTGAACTCTTTTATAGGGTGTGGGATATGAGTGGAACAGATGTGATTTCATGGTGAGAGAGCAGAGGAGATATGGGGAGGCAGAAGAGGAAAAGCTAATTCTGCTAGCTGGGCAGCCTTGTTTCAGTAGAAACGCTGTAGAAGGAGGCTTCACAATGTAAATGCGAAAACTCTGTAGCTGCTGTTTCACTTGTTAATATATGAATGCTGTGGGTTACTAAAAATGGTTTGCTGTTTTCTATTTATTACTTGCATTCTTGTAAGTGAGAAGAAGATTGAGAATGAATGGGAATGAATGTGAACTTGGGGAATCACTCGTTCCTTCTGGTTATTCATTCAGCACAACACTGCAGTTTCTCCAGTCATTTGAAAAAATTGCAACCCTGTCCGTTTCTGTATGATTATCGTACTTTATCAGGGAAACAGCTGAGCTCTTCCGAAAGGTAAAAGTCAGATAACACTCTTATCTGTCGGAGTGATGCACTGAGAGTGCGAACATATTTCAGCTCCTTCACCGTACCTTTTCATTGGTTCACTGCCATTCTTATGTTTGTCTTTGCTACAGAGAAGGATTTTTTTTTCTTGATGATTATAAAAATCTAAAAGAAAAGGGTGGGCAGCATGTTTCTCCAGAAGATCAAAAGTACCTTCAGCAGCTGTATCTAAGGGGGAAATATGGCTGAACATGATTTCAAGCCACCTGAAGAGAGGGAGCAAATCTAGAAGGTTGTTTGCCAAAAATACAGCTTGGCTCCAAACACCTTACCCAGACTAAATCAGAAAGTTTAAAAGAAAAAAACCAAACACAAACTAAACCCAACAAAAACCCATAACAAAATCCTGCTAGTTGCAGATGCACCTAAGGCAACTGAGAAAGTCAGGATGAGGTCAAGCTAAATTTGAACAGAGCGATTTATGTTTAAAGAAGTTGATGGGTGGGATGGGGTGCTGGGGGCTGCAAAGGAATAGGTAGTTGGAGATCCATAAACGGATGCTTTTATTCTAGTCACCAAGGATAGCTTAGGAATATCCAGTCTAAGGTAGTAGCTGTTACCAGCCGAAGCCTGTTCAATGGCTTGTGTGTTGGCAGTGTGGAAATTAGTGTCTGTGGCTTAGATAAATAAGTAGCGAGGATCTAAGAAATGGCATGCAAATTAGGTACATTCTTCAAGTCAGCAATGATATAGATTCTGGCTCTCTTATAAATTGGTTTATTGCATTTTCTGTTTGTTGTGTCTTGGGACTCATCTCAAAAAGCTACTATACTTGTCTATTTAAATGGTTTTCACTGCTTATATCTGATGGCAAGAGTGGAAAGGAAGATTACCTGGCAGCTGTTGTCAAGGGCAGGGAAGCTCATAGCTTTAGCTCTGCACGGTGATGGCAACTCATTAGATTAAGGCCTGGAGAGAAAGAGGCCTTTTCATGCATTTCTTTCTTGTGTTCCCTCTTACAGTGTCACTGTCTTCCCCCCCCCCCCCTTTAAAAGGTGCGTTATAGCAGCCTTCTCTTACATCTGCCTCCCACATACCTGTTCTGGTTTTGTATTCTTTCTTTCCACATTCCTCAGTACTCTTTTTTTTTTTTTTTTTTTTTTTTTTATGCTAAAGTATAAAGACTACAAATTCAAGCCACTGGCATTCTTAGTATGGATTAAAAAAGAGCCTTTGAGACTTCATCTTTCTTTCTGTTTTGATTTCAGCTAAATCCAAGATTTATTGAATGAGGGGCAAAAAGAGATGAAGAGTTGTCTCTTCTGTGCTTAGCCTAGAGTAGCCAATAATCCAGTTTTTTGAGATCTAAAAGACGAAGATTCAAGTGACTTGTTTGGCTGGATAAAGGCCAATAGGTGCTTTGCAGGGTCTTGTTTCCCCTTTCCCCCACCACACTGTTTAAGCAATTAATGTATTTTATAGAATCATTATTGCGTGAGAACATATTCACTGCAGCAGGCAATGCCTCTCATGTCCGAGCAACTCATTAAAGTGGAACTATTAAAACAGAAGGGAGTCTGCCGTAGCCAGTTGTTATGCTCTTGTGAAGGGCTGGTAGGGTGATTGGGGAGTAGAGAACCTGCTGTATGGAAGTCTTGAGGATTAGATTTGTTTAGTTGAGCAAAATGAAGACTGAAAGGAAAAATGATTGTTCTCTGTGAATGTATCAAGGGGGAAACATAGGGGAAAAAGGAGCCACTTATGTGAAATAACACGCTGGCATGGTAAATATAAACTAGGAATTAATAAGTTTAGGCTAGAAACTAAATATGTATATATACTTCTAAGCATTGAAGTAGTTTGGCAACAGGTTTCTGACATGAGTATAGTAGACAAAAAAATCCAGGTCTATGGAGGGCTTTATAATACAGCACCTGCAGTAGCAAAGGACTGTGTTCAGTGAGTCAAAATGTATCTTCGGTTCTACGTGCTGAACTAATCCCGCAAGATATAAGAGCCCTGCAAGCAGGAGTGCAGCTTGATGGGGCTTGGTTATATTCCGTTTGACAAACTCACTTCTCCAGCCACTTGGCAGGAGTCATCTCTGCATTGTACCTTTCAGCAGGTTGTATGTTAGAGCTGTAAGTGCCTGGTTTAATGCCCTGGATTTTTTAGTTCTGCCTTCAATCTACTGCTCCATACGGTTCTTTTTCTTTGGGTATGTCTCCCTTTCTTTCGGCTATTTCTTTGCTTGAAACCATCGTCAAACTTAAGAGTCTGTATTGGCTCATTAAATACCTTGCATCATTTTTGGCAAAGAAGCAAGAAGGAAATTTCCACTTGAACAAGATTTGGATGAGTGCAGAAGATTCCTGAAGCTGGCAATTAATTTAAATCCCTTTCGTTACCTCCTTTCAAACCCTGGGATCATATCGGAAAATGTGTTTCTAGCTCCCCTAGCGAGCTTTAAATCAACCGGACTTCAGTGAATAAAATGTGGCATTGTGATTTCTTGCCAAATTGAAAATAAAATGCTAACCAACTAAAAATTAATTTGTACAATGAGGAACTCTCACAGTAGTTTAAGAAGTAATTCCGTTGGTATGACGCTTTCTGATTTGGTAGGCCATGTCTTGTACTCATCAATTTGGGTACCTCGATTTAAATCTCTCTCTTGCTACCTGCAGAGGGTGCGGAGGAAACAAAATGAGACGTAGGCTGTCCGTGTCCGAGGGGAATGCCAGAAGCACTGCAGTTGTGTCCTTAAAGATGATTACCCCCAGTGCCTACCAGAGCTGAGAGGGGTGGCATAATATACAGAGATATAAATTCTCTGAGGCAGAGCATAGAATTTTACAACCTAAGTGTAATAGGATGCATTGTGCCATCAGCAAAGGCTACAGAGTTTCATGTGATTAAAATAAAAGAAGGGTCCAAGAATATGCCTTTAACTACCATTTTAGCTGCAATAATTTTTGTCTCTTGGCATTTATATTGGCCATCAAGAGGGAGGCAAGCTGTAAGCTGTGCTGTAATAATAATAATAATATGAATAATAATTAATGCTGGCTCTTCCCTCTTTCAATATACTTAAATTTCCATGTTTTCTTCTCAAAATAAAATATTCTTATGCCTAAAATCTCATATCTGTTTTCATGATAACTTGGAAATTTATTCTGAAATTTTGTTAGTCCTGTGTGCTGGTAGAGAGAGCTTTCATCAGTAAATTCCCATTAGAAGGACACTAATGGCTATAAAATCAGAGAAAGCTAATGAAAGAGAATCCCATAGGTATTTAGGGCTTCTTTTTCCCATCTTATTATGAACGCTCTCCTCTTTCAGAAATACAGATCCCCTCAGGCTGGGAGCCACTGAAAATCTTTTATGGTTTTTTTATTTTAACAGTCTGTATTACCTCAAAGTCCCTTGATCACTATATTGCAGTTAAGAGTAAGAAGGGAAATTAGCAATAAATGTCTTGCTGTTTGTGAAACACATACCACTGTCTTCAGGGAAAGCAGCTGCATTACGGTCTGATAGAAGGAAGGAACTTTTAGCACTAATCCTGTTCCTTACCCCACTTTCTCCCCTACCCACCTACTGCCTTTATTCCTCATCTATGAAATGTTCTTGTAAATGAGTGCTATTTCACACTGCCCGCTTTCTGCTATCAAGGTCTCATCAGAGAGCAATTCTAAAACAGAAAAGTGGTCAGCTAATGTACCGCGACCTTATCCAAATCGGGGATCGGGGTTCTCCTTGTCATCCGTGGGGGGTTGGATTTGTTGAATGTAGGGAGGTTATTTTATCTGTAAGAGATGTTCAGCTGTACCTGTGCTTTCCTTCGGCTGTTGACCTAAACTAGTCCAAAAGCAAATGGTATTTTGCAAGGATAAGAGATGTGAAATGGTTAATACAAACTGTGCTTTTTGCAGCAGTTCTTTTCTTTACGACTGTGGTTCTTTTGGAAATATCCCTAGGAGGTGTGAATTAGACCCAAGTCAATCAAAAAGGGTCTGACTGTAAAACATTCAGGTAATTTGTGTGGGAGACAGAACAAAATCCTACCTGAGAAGGGAAAGTAGGAGGTGGATAGGGAAAACCAATCTTTTAAATAGCCTTAAGGACAGGGGACTAGCTGGTAGCATCTCATACGCCCTTCTTCTTCATGCCTTAATTTGCCAGACGTCTTGGTTTTGAGTCAACCTTGTGTGCATGTTCCTCTTTAAAAGGTTTATTACTTGTTCTTTTTTTTTTTCTCTCATCACAGCTTTTAGGGCTTTTTTTTTTTTTCTCTACCCAGTTCCCTACTGGTTTTGTCCCTGTTTTGAAACAGCTTTATACTTGGTTTGCCTCAGCCGCATGCAGCCTGGCATTTCCGACTCTACAAGTACCCTGTGGTGCTCAGCAAATATGAAAATCATCCAGTGTGAGATGGAAGCCCAGAGCAATGTTCCCCTGGATTAGCACCATTATTACTTTTCCCAATCTGCCTTCATTTGCATTTAAATCTGTACGCTACATCCATGTTTAAGAAACTTTGCAACTTTTTATTTATATATGCATGGTGGCTACCTTAGAAGTTTACTTCTCTGTCTCATTTGAAGCAAAAATTAGTTCAGAGCACCTAATCCAGAACTGAATGTACGTTATCTGTCACTTCAGGGTGGTGATGTATTCAGGTTTAAGGTGCCCGTATGATCCACTGTAGACAGGAACAGTTTGCAAAATAGTTTTTAAATGCCGTCTGTCAAACCAAAAAGCTTTACGCATGCTTAGATCTAGAACAATTTGGCAGGGAGAAGAGAAACAATAAAAATTAGCAAGCGGCTCTGTTTGAGCAGGTGCTTCCCTGAATATATATTAAGTACCTGCTGGTTTATGCAGAAGGGTGAGTTCAGACAGGAGATTCAGGAGGATAGAAATTGTTCCTGACAAGAAATATTTCTGTCTGGGAGCAAGGCAGTATTCAAGTCTACCACCCTCTGCACCATGCAACGTTAGCTAGAAATGCCGATGGAGTAGTTCTACAAGGTGATCTCTGCTCTCTGCGTAGTTTACGTGAGCTGGGGTTAGCGGGGTGCCGTCCTGCGCTGGGCAGCACCGTGCCCTTTCCCGGCATGCCTGTTCCTGGAGCCGCCTTGTGCCCGTGCAGCCGCTTCCAGAGGGCTTGTGAAAAAGCTATAACCTCTAATTTTGAGGGATTTCTAGAGGACTTCTGAGGGCCAAAATAACTAGTTTTCAATCAATCGGAAACCTGTAAGAAACCAACAAATGAATTGCGTTTGCTATGAGCTTTAATGGCATGATAAAAGTGCCGTGCTCATCTTAGGCGAATCTCCTCATCCTCCCTCCTCCAAATGTGGGATCTCAGAGTCAGGTACGTTTCTTAGGAGTGATCCAAAGGGAACAGCATATGTTTTCATCCTTTGCCTCTTCCTTTTCAGAGGTGTTCATGGCCATTTCAATGGTCGGCGCCCGTGGGCTTTGGCAGACGAGTGCATCCTGGACCTGATGGCTGAGCTGGTTGGTAGGTGTGAACTGCAGGGAAAAATCTTTCTTTAGAAATGAAAACAAATTTGGTTTCTTTTAAGACTGAAAGTCCCACAACTCTGTAACCAGAATTTAGTTCCTTAGTTCTTTTGTTTTAAAGTAGTTTTTCTGACTGCCTTGTGCATGGACTAACACTTTATTTTAAGGCTGCAAGTGATTTAAGAGATGAATGTAAGCGATAATATATGAGCATATGCATATCATGAAACTAATTGCAGCAAAGGGTTTCTTGGAGCATCATAAACCATTTGGTCTAACACATGAAGCTCTTTTAAAGGGCACTTGGCATTACAGATTCTCAGTCTCTCTCCTAGAAGTAAACCAATGAACTTTCCCCTTTGAAAAATGATTTCTATCTAGACATTTTCTGCTTTTCCTCCTTTCCCCGCCACTAAATCCAGCCCCATATTTGAGAACTGCTTATGTCAATGAAGCAGATAATTGGGGCAGGACCTGCTATTTGTAAGTTCCCATTACCCTGCTGTACCCCTTGAGGAGTCTGCAGTGCTGCAGGACCTTGGCAGTAAATGCATCTGGTTATTTCAGAGATTGAGAAGGAGCCCTGGAGACTTCTCCTGGTGAGTTTGCCAGCCATGAAAGCAGTTGTCTGAGTCTGAATGCAAATTTCCTCTATTGCCTCTTACTCTAGCCCTGTGTGCAGCTGCTGAAATAATATTTCACTGGGATTTCCTTCAGAGTTGTTGCTGTCAGAAGGGGGAAGAGAAATGATCTTGGCAGGGTTTCTCACAGACCCTTTTTCTCCCCAACCCTTACAGCTGTTGTCAAGGCTGGGTTAGTAGATTTTAGTGAGATTTGGCCGGTGTTTCAATTTCGCTGTTGAAGGCAACCGTCAATGCTGACTGTCTGAACTGAATTATCATGTGTTCATTTGTGCCTTCACTAACAAAAAATATTACAGTTAAGTTGGCCTGCTGTATGCTGGATATTGTCTCGTAATTTCTCCTCCAGCTATAGACAACTAGTCAATGAGAAAGTTATGGTTTTTCTCCTTTAAAAGAAGCAAATGGGGTCTGAACAACAGGGAACAGAGACATTAAAGAACGTTTCACGACAGGTTTATTTATATATTTATAAATAAAGTCACTTCTTGACTTCTTCGTGAAGTTTCCAAATAGCTAAAATACTGGACATTATTATCGGAGGAGAGCAAATATAAGAAAAATATTATTATAGGTGGTCTATCCATGATGTAAGCACTGAGATAACGTAAATATGAGCGTGGCTAGACTGGGCATCACTGGGCTATGCGGAGCGATCCCATCTGCAGAATGAAATAAAAACCAAAATACAGATTGGTTGTTCTGATTTTGGAAGTTGCTACCCTAGTACCTAGTATTGCTCAGGAGGTTAAGAAATTACTTTTCTTGCTTTCATTACGTTCAAGGGCAAGCTCTGTACATTCATCTCTTAACTCTCATAGAACATAAAAATGTGAGAATATAAAAGGGTGGAGAGTGTTGAAATGCTGAAAGCAGCTGATTTAGGGATTTCTCCAGTTTGACTGATCTTTCCTGGCAAGTGGATGTTCTCGTTCTGGTAGGGTATAACTGGGAAGCTGTGGGCAGGTGGGGAAATGTGACCTGTCACACAACTAGCCCGATGCATAGCAAGAGCTTTTAAATTGGAAAACTCGAACTCGATTAACTGGAGGGTGGAGAATTTATCTTACGTCTTAGGAGAATGGGACAGTAGTCACGCTACATACTTTCAGGCACTTAAATTAGTAAAGTAACAAGGTAGACTATCGATGATCTTCACATAACCAGGAGAGAGAGCCAAGATCCCCCAAAGGACAGCTTGAAGCACCTGAATTATCATCCTCCTCTGCACCACCTTCTGTGAATGTTTGCCACTGCTCTGTTTGCAAAATGCGGGTCCCGGTGAACTACCCGCAGGGAGTCGGGGCAGGCTGAGCACTCCCCTCCTGCCGGTGCCGGTGCCAGCATCAGTTTGGCCTCAGCTTTAGGTTAAGAGTTGCTGCAGAGAGCAGGGAGCCAGCCTGGGACTCTTTTTCCCTTAACCATCTGTCTCGTAGAGGCTGCCAGCTCAGTGTGTATTATAATATTTGTTTAACTAAAAGTATTCTGGGTGTAAGGAGAAGGAAATGAGAGCTTTGCTTAAACATCTAATTTCTTATCAGTCTCTCTATTTTTATTTTCTTTTCCAAACTCTATATGACACTGGTGCTTTTTTTTATCACAACGGCCAGACTACACTGAACTTATTACAACTTTGTTAATTTTAAATGTATATTTTAAAGTTTTCTATTACAGAATTATGATGACTGAGGTCACCTTACCATTAACCTACCTTTGTTTTCAAAATTCTTTCTTGGGAAGGGTTTCACAGTCGTCTTGTTTTCCTCAGCAGCAAAGGGCATGTCAACATCATCAGTTTGGATTTTGTTCTCCGGATTTTTTGCACTTTGTTTAATTCAACTATAAAATGTGGTTTGAGTTCAAATCTGGCCCTCAGATTCACATGCTAGCAGGGCTTTATTTATATAATATCCTCATAGCTTTTTTCAGGACCTAGGTGAGTGATTCTTAGAATGCAAATGAATTAATGTTTCCGAAATAATAGGTGCATGGTAATAAAATCTGATTTTTAAGATTGTAGGCAATAGTGAAAAAGCTAAGAGAATAAATGCAGGAAAAATGTTGTGTTAAAATGCTCTCTTCCAATGTGGTATTTACGATTAAGTACTGTTTTCCAGCAAGGTGTAATACTGTGTACGTATGAGTTGAGTGAATTCTGAATTTCCTTTTTTAGTGAATGTAATGTGAGAACATAAACAGAATTTTACCCTGTTTTTTATTCATTATTAATATGTTGAGGAGGAGGAGGAATTGTCATTTCTCACTCTAAGTAGCAGTAGTAAGTAAAAATTATTTGGTGAGATATATTAAGGAATGGACTAAAGACTGTAAAATATCTTTGTCCATTTAATGGTTTATAGTGCTATAACACCTTGCTTTTTAAACGCAGTCACATTTTCTTGTTCAATGAAAGTTACAGTAGTAAATACATTGTGAAATGCAGAGTCAAGGTCAGTGGAGGCCAAAGCTTTTTTTCTATGCTCGTGCTGAGTGGCATAACGTGGTGACGGTAATCTTGGCTTCTCCTACCAGACTTTATTAAAACATTACAACCTTGGCAGGATCACCTTCTGATGGAACAAGATTAACTGTATGGCTGCTGCTGTACGATGTGCTCAGGCAGGTCTCTGTTGAGGGAAGACTGAATGCTTAGCAGATTTGTAGTGACTTTGAGTGATAAGGATTATTTGAAATAACCAAACTGTTTTTAGAATTGGGGCCCTTAGCCTTTTTTCAATCATTTTACAAAATGCTTTTTACTTACTCTGATGAGGATCAGGCTCCCACAGCAGTCAGAGAAGAGAAGGATGGCAGTGTCTGCCTAACGCAATCATAATTGTCTCTGAAGTTGTACTTTGCAAATGCTGCTTCCTTTTATTAAAGAGGAGATTTATCAAGCAGAACATACAGGTTTTAGCCTGTCTTGGAGATATGGTATAAAGTTAGGAAATAAAGAAAGCAAACATAATTTTGTCTCCTCTGTGCCGGGTCTTTGAATATTGTAATAGGTTAATTGGATCATAGAAAGGTTGTTTTCTGAAGCGCAGTGCAGGTTATAAAGGATAACAGTTTTCCAATGACACGGATGAGGTTTGTTTTGTGGGCATGAAATTCAATAATGGAAAGCTTTTAATAAATATATAATTTACGGAAGACCAAGACTTACATGACAAATGTAGTGTCATATTTAATTTGGGATGCTAGCATGCAGCTAAAAGTGATCTACAGATTAACTGTTTGTTTTATACAGAAATGGTGGAGCAGGCAGAGGATTGCTCGTGCAGAATTTGCTGTGAAAGCCACAGATTTCACGGAAGGAGCACAGGGAGAAATAAGAACAATACCATTTCTTGATGCTATCCCTTTTTTTAGCCTCAAGAGTTCCATAGAAATATTAAGACTGCAAATAATACTGTTTTGAGCTGCAATCACTCTCTCTAGCTGTCTTCTGTATCTGCAATAGAACAGCCACAAGGTGACCTCTTCCAGCAGCATGGAGCCTGCAGATGCAATGCTATCAGAGGGAAGAAAAGAAAGCAAAGGAGAAGAGTTTAAGCAAGGAAAAGAGCTGATTTTTCCCTATGAAGAACTAGGTCTACGTATATTTCTTCCCACAAACTTGATGATCTTCCTGGTGTCTGAAGGAGGGAACTTATTCATGACATCTTTTTCCTCCTGGCTCATCCCCTGGACAGGTCCTCTGGACTCATTGACAACCATTGAAAATCTTTCTGCCCAATACTTGGATATTTCAGCAACACAAAGAAAGGTCCTTGAATACCTCAATCAGAATGGTTCTTGGCTTTTCCTGTGGTGGCAAGAAGCTGAGGCCTGCTTGGCAAGGATTTATGAATAAACCCTTCCAGATTCCTTCTCGATTTCCATGTTCTTTGGCCATATTTGCTTGTATTGAGTTCAACCCACAGTTATGTCTTTTTCCTAGGCTGGCAAAGGCATAACTCCATGAACCTCAACTCCGTAGGATACGGTGGGAGTGTCTTGGTGCTCTTGCTGCCTTTCCCCAGTGTTGGTTGGGACCTTGTGTGCCCTGCAAGGCAGGGACAGGAGAAAGCCAGGATTAGCCCCTCTGTTTCTCGTGGCTACCCTTACCCTTTTTACCCCAACATCGTGTTTTCCTTTCTTTTTTATCGATCTCAAGGGTGGCTATTGCCCTCCGGGCCTGCTTACACTTGTTTTCATCCCTCCCTGTCTGCAACCTCTTTCCACCTTCGGCCAGCTCCACTTTGGGGTGATGAATAGGGCAAGGTGCATAAGCCCATCTTCCAGCTGAAGAAGACTCTCAAAGCACTGCTTTGTGTCAAGGGTGAATTACTGCTTTTCAATAACAGACATCAGGCAAAACGGAAAGAAACAGGAATTGATTTTGTCCATATCTCAGTGGTGCCCTGCCCAAGACGTAGTCCCTCATCCTGCCTAAACCCTTTCACCAGTGGTTGATAAGGGTTCGAGAATTTGTTACTAAATACTTTGTAATAACAATTAGTCGTTACTCCATTAGCTCTGCGCGTGATTAGCTGTAGCCAAAAGGCATCTGTTATAAGCCTCCTTGGGGCTATGTGGGTATGGCTGCTTCTTGCTAAGTTGCTACATTAATAATGGTCTGTTATATTCAATAGGCCAATTTTAGTTGTTTTTTTTTATTAGGGATGAGATTTAGCTTGACATTGCAGTAACCACTTACAATAGATGATTGTCTCAATATGTTTTCTGACTTGCTTTACATATAAACTTATGACAAAAATAAGCCTGCAAGTCTTGCTTTACGTCTAGTCTTCTGACCTGATTTTTGTCTGAGGTATTAATGATAATAAATCCACCCGTGGTTTGCCAGGAAATGGAAATACTTCATTGTGTTTTGTTTTCTGTGGCTGACCTGAAAAAATAAATATTTTCCAGCCAGTGTGGTGTAATGAGTCAGGCAAGAAATCTTTTTACTTCACCATGATGACACCTCAAACGTTTGTTTACTTTCCAGTCTTTAGAGAGACATTGACTGAAAACATACTTTTGCTTTCTCAGCACTGTACTAGATTTCTCTGAAATTATAAAGAAACCCCTTAACCAGTTTTTTTTATTATTATTATTATTTCAGGGGCCCAAAGACATGAAGTAGCCTTAATGAATGGGCTAACTGTTAACTTGCACCTCCAGATGGTATGTCTTGATGATGTTTATTTGATGTTGTGTTGAAAAATTTTTTTTTTCCTTTGTGGATGTAAGCAAAGTGTTTTCTGAGGACCTCACAAAGACAGCACTGGATGATAGCCCAACTTTTCTTAAGCCTTGAGAGTTGTATCTTGAATGATGCTTTGGCTTGTGCAAGACCTGGCTCCACTTAATATTAAGCAGAAAAGCTGGACAGAGAAATATTTTCAAGGACTCTGTAGAGGAAGTTTGAGCTATTCTTGCACGTGCTGCATGTGAATCCTCAGAGAGAAGAGATTATTATTTAAGAAACATTTACAAATAACTTCTCAAATTTGAATTTCACACCAAATTTCAAAGTTTAAGAAACAAGAGCTCAACCGTGAGCAAGAGCATGCTGTAACTTCAGTCAAGCTTAAAATGCAGTTGCATACAAGAGATGGCATTTTGAGTTATGCTGTTTTATATATGCCTAAAATGTGGTGAAGCATCTGATTTTTATTTTTGTGACATAGTGTCTGTAAATGTGGTTGCCTTATGTGCAGGTCCCTCTGTATTTACATACAGCCTGCCTCTAGTATTTCCAAAGATTTGGTTCAACTGAATGAAGATGTGAAGCTTCATTTCGTGTGGTTCACACAAAAAGAGTTATCACTCGGATCTGCTCCTCTGTAACATGTCTCTGACCTTTGTCAAATTAAGAAACCTGAAGCAGGGAAGGATGGAGCTAAGTACAAACCAGTTAGGTGCAACCCAGCCAGACTCATGCCAAACCGCTCGGATACACGGCCCATGCTGAGCTCTGTGTAACCTCTGCTAGCATGAACACGAGGGCTTGTAAGTCCTCTTCTTACAAGCCCAGCATGCCTCCATGCAAGGAGCTGAGAAGGAAAGGCCACTCACCTAAAGGTGCTGCGATGAGGACTTTGCAGAAGGCTTAGTTCTTTGGTCAGGCTTGTTTCAGGGGAAGGGATGATTTAATGACTAATGTTTTAGGGCAGGAATGGAAATCCAATTCCTTTGCACTGTTTGCTGCTCCTCAGCTGCTTCTTTTGCTTTGGGGATGGAGCTGGTTGAAATCCCAGCTTCCCTTGCCGCAGTCAAAGCTTTGCCATCAATTCCTGTAAGAGCAAGTTTTCACTGCTGGATTTTTGTGGCCTTTGTTATGGATACATGAAATAAAGCATTATAACGCTTTCCTACTTTGATAAATGTTATATGGACAAAGAAATATTTGTAATTTCTGGGGGATTCTCTGTAGTCTGCATGAAAGTAAAGCAGTCTTTATTAAGTTATATAGTGGGAGCATCTCTCATCACTGTGTAGATACATTTCAACATATCTTTTTTTTTTTTTTTTTCTTAACAGCTATCGTTCTTTAAGCCTACTCCAAGACGCTATAAAATTCTTCTAGAAGCCAGAGCCTTTCCCTCTGACCATGTAAGAAATTAATATTTCACCATATTTGTATTATTAATCATATTTTTCCAAAGAATATCAGTAGCCTGATTTGAATATTTATTAGCTCATCTTGTCCAAGTAACATTACAATAAAAAAATCTGTCAAAAGCTTTTGAGCTCAGCATGTTTTACAGATCGTAGCTTTATTCCTTTTGTTCAAATAAAAAATGTTACAAGAGGAAAAGATTGAATGGGTACATTGATTTATTAGTCTTTTTAAAGATATTGAGCAAACTACTGGCCTAAATCAACTGAAGTTGTAAATGTTTTATTAATTCTTGTTGCTGTTTTACTTTATGAAACCAAATCAATACAAACTCACAACATTAACACTTATATATCCCCAGACAGAGATGGAAATGTTTGTTCTTAGCACTTTAGATTACTAGTTCAAACATAATTTGTCTGCTATAAAATAGAAGACAATAGCCCGTGCATCACAGCTTTGCGCAAATTAATCTTTGGGTTTGTGGCCCACTGCCACTTTATCATCAACTCCGTAAACTCGTGGAAATTGATAACAAATTTGATCTCTAAGGTGCGATAAAAATGACTCAGGCTACTAACAGGTTTATTTGTAATGAAGATGGTGGCACAGATGTGTATAAACTTCAAATTGCCTTTATTCTAAGTAATGTTCATACTAATCCCAAGTTTGTTCCAGGCGCACTTGTACATTTGGATTCCATCTTCTTAAATTTCTACAGCACTTCAGCAATAACCTGTGCAACTGCCATCACTTCAGCTCCTGTCATGTAATTTTAAGCTATTTTATATATTAGTCGACGATTTTTATGCTATCTCCAGGACCATTATTTATTGATAAAATCAGTGGGTAAGATTTCCAAAATAGCCTGAGAGTTTAGTGCTCTCATTTCCTCCCAGCTGTGCAGCAAATCGAACATGTGAGAATAGCACGGGACAGCATATATGTGCTGGCCAAACCTCGTTTGCATTGACAGCAGCGCCTGTGTGACAGCCTGGGATTTAGCATGTGCTACCGAGCCAAGCGGGTACCCAGGGCCCCTGGAGAGGTGACGTTCAGTCTTCTCCGTGGCTGTTATCTGTGCAGGCTTCGCTTGCTGGAATCCGGTAAAGCACATCTTCCACCACATTTCCACCCTCATTCTGCTCCATGAACTTATCCTGTAGGATTTAGGCTTTGACTTCATCCTTGTTGTCTGATGAGGTGAATTAAATTCTCATCTTTTCAAACCATCTCTCATCTTTTTCAAACCAAAGGAAATCTAGAAAGTTTTCAGTGGAGCTGGATTAGGCTTTCAAGTGTTAATTTTAGTAAAAGGCAGGCATCTGAATCCCTTTTCTGAAGTTCTGATGTGTTTTTCTTTTAGTTGTTTTATCATGTAACTGTGCTAACATCTTCTGCATGGAAATCTCTTCCAGTACGCTGTTGAGTCCCAGCTTCGACTTCACGGACTTGATGTGGAGAAATGCATGCTCATGATGCAGCCACGGGAGGTTGGTGAGAAATAAGTCAGTTCTGCTTGCTATTGCTAAAGGCAGAAGCATAGTTCATAGCAGAGTAGTCATACGTTCTCAAATATTCTAGTGTCTGCCTGCAGAAGTTATAATCTATTTCTACTAATACTTTTAGGTAAAATTTATGAACCTTGTATTCTGTTTCTGTGTATATTTTTTGGTATTAGAACCCATTTTATAATTGTCTGGTTCAATGAGTGCATTTTGAATGCACTATTTATGAACCTTGTATTCTGTTTCTGTGTGTAGTTTTTGGTGTTAGAACCCATTTTATAATTGTCTGGTTCAACTAGTGCATTTGCCTTATAGAACAAAAAAGTTATTTTCCCTATCTTTCCTGTTTGTAAAACCTGACAGCATCCTAAGAGAACTGCAAAATATAGTAGCTCATTGAGAAACGCCAATGTCCTTTTAATGTCCTCAGGTAAAAGATTGCCATCACATGAACAGCAGCCTGTGTATCAGCACAGACTAAGGGAAAGGTCTGCTTGGAGTAATATGCAATTCAGCTTAATTTGAAAGACTGCCTTGCTTCATTTTTGCGGTATTAAGAACTTTGCCACCTAACTATAAACTGATGGTGACCTTTTGCTTCTGAAATCTGAGTCATTTTGTGAGGAAAGAGTGCACTCCTGAACGCTTGATAGATTTGCAAAGATTGTTGAGATAACGGTTACTTGCAATTCAACAATCTTGCCCAAGCTCTTTTCAGTAACAAGTCTAATTTAATTCTAGGTTTTCACTGGCTAATTGATCCCTAGTTGGTGGTATGTTTTGCATGATCCCTTGCTAGGAAGACGAGAGGAGGATGGGGTAGTAATTTTCCTATAAAGAATCAAGAAAGAGGTTCTTTTTTTGTTGTTGTTGTTGAAATTCCTCTATATTTAATGACCCCAGGTTTGGGGATTTTTTTTACTTTTGATGATATGAGACTTATTGTTTTTGAAATATAAATATGGCAGGTTTATAATGGCTTCCTGTGGGATATGAAGTTTATCAGAAAAGTACAGAGTGAAACTGATAGACAACTTTCAAGTCTTGCGGGTGTCACAAATTTCAGATGCCACATAAAAATTATTATATATGCTGTTTGCACCAGGATTTTTTTAGCGTAAATTAAAACTGTCTGAAATATTAAAGAGTTTGAAACATGCTAGAATATGAAGTGAATAGACTTTTTATAACTGGCACCTTCAAGATAAGTTTGCTAATGATTTTTTTTTTTTTTTTGAGATAACTTACTTATAGGCTACTTCGTAGCACTACCTTTGTGTATCATTACCATACTAAGGATTTGCTTTTGATCTCCTTATGCAAGCAGCACGGCTCATGGTAAAATATAGATTATGAAATAAGAAATGACAGTTTCATTACTGCCAGAGTTGATGTAAAACGTGTGCTTTAACTTTGTTTTAGGGGGAGGAGACCTTGAGGATGGAAGATATCCTTGCTGTAATTGAGAAGGAAGGGGACTCTATTGCTGTCATTCTGTTCAGTGGGGTGCAGTACTACACGGGGCAGCTGTTTGACATCCCTAGAATAACAAAGGCTGGCCAAGAAAAGGTAGGATTGCTCCAGACCCATCCTTTTAACACCAATTTTAGATCAATTTTCCTTGTGAAATATTTTTAATTTTTACTTTTTGTGGAACAAAACGGAGCACATGTGGAAACCTGTAGGGCTCTGATAAAAAGTAAAAGCATTCTGTGCTGAGATCCTCTGAGGGCTGTGTGCTGCATGAAGAAATAGCCCTGCAAGAGCAGTCTTGCAGCTGTGACTTAAACTATATGCAGATATAATTCATGACCATTAACTTCTACAGGGCTTTTCTTGAAGGATAGAATTTCAAGAGGTTCAGTGTAGAAGGAAGAGGAGGTAATCACAGCTCTAATCTCTCTTTAAAAGTTAGTTTGTGTTACATTTTTGCTTTTTGGCAGACTTTCACGATTTTCGTCCTTTCCCGCAGCCACCCTGTGGCAGGTTTTGCCCCCAGTGAGCAGAGAGGTGAGCTCCCCATGGAGCCAGCAGTGTTCAGACTCAGCTGATCAGTTTTTTGGAGACAGGCACAATGTGGAGCTCATCAACGTCACAAGAGGACTGTATTTTAGTGATGACTCAGCCTTTGGAGCTTGCAGGCAGTGTGCTCTGTGGACATAGCTGTAAAACTTCTTTAACCATCTCAATTGCCTCAGGAATCCAGGAGAAAATAGTTTTTAATTAAGTCTTCTTATCAACAGGAGGTCACCAGACTTTCCATAGGGGCAGTCTTTTACTGGATGTAAAAGACTTATCTCATATAAGATGTAAAAGCCTCATCTCATATAAGATTAAACCACTCGGGGACAAACTTATTTAGTATCACTGGATTTTGGCAAACCAGCTAACTATTTATATTTGATGTTTTAACTTTCTGGAGAGGTTCTTGGCTCACATCAGGCTATACATCTTCTGTTGCTGTAGGTTTGGCAGTGGAAATTTTTGTGGAGGTCGAAGAGTAAGTTATGCTGCTGGAAAGCGATGGTAAAGTCTCCCCTGGGAGAGCACAGCAGGTGTGAGAGTTAGCGCAGGGCCCGTGGGATATAAAAAAGGAATGTTCTCGCAGAGCAGCACCTGGTGACAAAATTGGTCCTGAACACAGTACAAAACAAGTCTGACTTCTGGCACGGATGCAGAAAGCCAAGGAAGAAAGAAATGGGGGGAGTCAGCTGCAGGGGGATATGGGTCTGTGTGTTAGCTCCATGTAGCTCTAAAAGCAACACCTTCATGGTGCCTTCCTTGAGCGTCTTCCAGTGCTTTACTGACCACAAATAATCAAAAGGCTATGCTGACATGTTTGAAAGGGAAGATAGGTTATTAATAAGACAATGCCACCCACTGCTCTGCTCGCTCCCACTCCTGGTGGCACCAAAGCCTTCGTTCAGCCACCGACACCTACGTGCCTACAGTGCTTCTTCCCCCAAATCTGCCCCGTGATGTGTCTGAAAGGTGTTTGAGAGAAATCTTTCTTCTCTGCTGTAAATATGAACAGCCTGGGAAAAGCCCATCACTTTACCACCTTCCTAAAGAGGCTCTCTGGGCTGTGGGACACATGCTTGGATGAGTGGAAGTGATGCAGTTTCACTGAAAGCTATAAACTACCCCAAAGTGGCTGAGAATCTGTGTTCTGGGGAAGAGTAGTCGCTGATAGTTTATTATATGGAGTGAAAATGGATTTGATGTTTATATTATCTGAGGAGATAACCAGGACTTGGTGGAGAGAGCTTAAAATTTCTATAAGGCAGTGCAAATAATGATATTAACTTGGGGGGGGGGGGGTTGTACCTCCTCGTGGATATACACAAAAACACTGCACACTTTATACAGAGATTGTATCATGTTACTGAAGAGGAGAGCAATTTCTGACAGTAGTTCAGTACTCCAGCAGGCTCAGATAGATGTCAAAGGACCGTCTCCACCTGCATGCCTGCTAGAAATACCATAATGTAAAAGGGAATCTCTTCTTCCAGTGATTTTTCAAAAGAGAAAAAAAAAAAGAAGAATTAATTACCAGCCTCTTTGTGGTTAGAGTGAATAGGACTGGGATCCAGGTAGATTCATGACCTAAAATGTCATTAGTGTATTTGAAAAAGTAATTCAGCCTGAAGAACTGCTTGAGTACCCACAAGGCTTGAAGAGCATGAGCCAGCCCTGTTTTTATTTCCCTACTGTCAGATACACTCAGCTCAATGTCCTTTCGGATTCTGCCCCCTGGGTTGAGTGGTGTTTATATGTTTACACAAACCCACTATGTAACATACCGTTACACCACACTTAAACATCTGCATATGGCAAATATTTACTTGAACAGCTACAAAATCAGTGATTAATGAAGAGTTTGCTGTCTTGATATTGGTAAGAGGTAGTTCTCTATTCTGCTACTTCTCTTAGTCTTGGGGCTTCCGGTTACCAAAAAGCCCCAAATGTTGCATCTTTGAAAGCAGCTGGCTCCTCTCCTCTTTCCCAGGTCAGAGCTAATATTAGGAGCTGCTGTTGGGTTAGAGGAGAACAAAAAAACAACTGCTGAACTAGAGTCATTAGCATCTGTGTGATGTATACGGGCTTAATTTCTCTTTCTTGGCATCCAACCAGTCCCTGTCCCCAGGCTGACAAGCTTTCAGGACAGTAAGTGTGTGGACTTGAAGACCATACCTCCTTCAAGAGCTTCTGGACCTGATGAAACCAGCAGTGGTTAGAACGATTGTCTTATACGTGACGTATTATCACAGAAAGGCTGGAAGTCCTTTAAAATGTATATTTAAAGAGGGTAAGCCCTAGAAGTCATGTTCATAGCAAAAATGCAAGGCTCCCCTTCCTGGTGATGAAGGGTAGGGAATGACCCTGTGCTCCTAAACAGAAAATACACTGGGGAGAGCTGACAAACAGGAAAGTCAGAAGGGGAAAATGCAAGGTGGAAGTGTCATTTGAGAAGAGGAAAAAAATCACTCGTCAGCCAGAGTAGCAGAGAGAAGAGTCCTACACAGATGGTCTTCATAATTCTTTTAATGTACAATTGAAATAAAATCCTGCAGTGTTGTGCCCTATCAGGGCTTGGCTAGAGATTTGAGCTGCAAGCTCAGGAGGTCTGGAAAATGTCCTAGGATTCTTGAGGTCAATCATTTATGAATTAAGTTACTGACTTCCTTTTACATTTTTTAAGCCAATTTCCTAAGTTCTCTACGTATGTTAAGATTCCTCCCAGAGTGAAAGCTCTGCACATAGACAGCTTCATTAAGTCATTAAATATTAAATGAACTAAATTAAGCTTGAAAAATTACCTCAGGCTATTTTTCCATCTTAGCTCTCTCAGATAAATCAAAATTACTATGTATTGTGCAAGACACTCATCAGCAGGCTGAAGGGGATGTAACAGTTTTCCTTGTTTCACACTTGTGAGCTTGCTCTAGAGGATGCAGGGGGCCGAGTCGTTTTATTCTTCTACAAGCAAAGAAATGGCTGACTTTTAGGAGACTGTAGCTTTCAAATACAATTTTCATTTCACAAGTTATATTGTACTTTCCACTGACTCTGTACCGTATGTAAAGTATTTTAATCTCTTGAGTCCCAGTAGGAAGAGCTTTAAGATCCTTCATCTTCATTTCTTTTCCTGTCTCTCTTTCTAAATGCCCCAGCTTTGCTGGTGTGAAGCTGTCATTTCTCTCCCTCTCTCCAAATGTCATTGTCCATGCTGAGTTGTTACCTGCTGGTTATCAGCAGCTACCCAGACACTTTGCAGAAATGACTTTTAGATGTTAGAATAAAAACGAAGAGGCAGGGGAGAGCTCATGTCCTCCTCTTTGCCCAGAGCAGATGGAGAGCTCTGTTTTCCCCCTAGTCTGGGGAAGCGACGTTCCCACGCGCTCCTTGTTCTGTGTGGCTTGTGCAGGGAGAGCTGTTTCAGTTTGTTTTACTTTTTCTCATGCGATCTGTGTGGCTAAACATTTGCTGTTTGTGCGACTTGAGTGCCAGACGCCTCCCCCAGGAAAGGAAACCAGCACCACCCATCTTGCAGATGAGGACTTGAACAAAATGGTACGAGTGGGTGTTTCCAAGAAGATGCAGGAAACCTGCCAGCACTGAACCCAGATTTTCAGGCTATGAAAATCTCATTAGTAAGTTAAATAGTGCGCAGCAGGATTTACCAACCGATTTCAAAGCGTTGGGGAGCAGTTAAAGCAGTTCAGGAAGGTGACCCATAGGTGGCACGTCGGTGGCCATCCTCTTTGCGGGCTACGAGCCCGCACGGTGTGGGTGCCAGCTGATATACTCCAGCCAGCGTCAATGCCCAAGGAAGTTTGCGCGTGTTGAGGTTACAGGTATAGTTATGGCTATGGAGCCTCATTGTACTACCGTGACTGTGAGGGCATCCAACCTGCTGGTGTCCTAAGGAGTCTTGTCCTACCTCCCATCTACTCTGTCTTTTCGCAATTTGTCATCTTGCACTTGAATGTATTTTTTTAAAGGGTTTATCACTTACCGACAGGGAAAGGACAGCTGATTTTAACACAAGACTTACCATAGAACTAAACTTCTTACAGGCTTTTCTTTTTTTGTGAGCAACTACCGTTTTTTTGTTTGTTTTAATTTTGTTAATGTACTGCCAGGCACATACGTTCTGCAAGACTCTCAGCATATCACATTATTCCTGGTTTCCACTGCAACCGATGAATCCCTCATAGCAGTTCTTCAAAAAAGTTTGTGTGGGATGTATGTACAAAGGGATACCTGTAAGTGTTTAAATCCAGTCAACTGAAGTTTTGAAGTTAATGCCTTAAAACCCTATGAAAACCTTCTCGTTCAATAGCAGATTTGCTTTAGTTTGCTGTAGCTTACTTCTCTGAACCAAGGCCATTTTATCTCTGAATGAGAGTGTTCCCACGGGCACTGAGTGTGCTTCGGCTTCTCTGCATTAGCTTCACCACCTCAGTTGATTTGTCTTAACTCACTTCTGAGTGTCCTTGTGAAGACGTACCACCAAGGGTGTGAAGGCTAGACTATTTATTAGAACTTTGGTTCTGTTTAAGAGTAAATGTTCGGATCGTGCAAATGCTACGGAACTGAGTTCTCTTCCCATTGTTTTGGAGAGACTTCTCCAGTTGATAACTTCACTAACACCTCCGTTAGGATTACTGTGTCACATCTTCTTAAAACGCTGCTTCATTCAATTTGTTATGTAGTTTATACAGAAGGTTAAATATACCAAAGTACCATTTAAATAATTTAGCTAAGGCTCCCTTCAGCCAAGAAACAGCAAGAGATTCTTAAAAAAATCCTTTGTTTTATTATTGGACGTTGATTTTTCTGAAGCCTGTGCTCTCGGTCTTATTCCTACCATGCTGCTTGCAAGCAGGCTGTTTGTGTTTTAAAAGCAAAATGCAAAATAGCATTTAATTTGTAGTCCAGGCACAAAAGGCAGTTTTATTTCTCTGCACTTAAATAAATAGCAAAGCTTGAAGAACTTTTTAGTTTAAAAATGCTGCCATCCACTGGTTTTTTTGTGTGTAAAACTGCTACTTTTTGATCTATACATCTGTGGTCCTTATATGCTTTTTTTTCTTCCCCAGTGCCCTATGTAAATTGTGGTTATGACAAATACAACACTTTTCAGAGAGAAGTGACAGAATGCTTTTGTAACTTTTTAGGGACAAGTACAAAAGTCCTTAAAGATCAATGTGTTGCATAGGCTGCTATCTCACCCATTTGGATTCCCAAAGAGCAAGATCCTCATAGTTTAACTATCAGGGAGACCTTAAGTATAAGTATATAGTGGAATGTAATTGTTCGTGAGTGACTGGCATCATTATGTACATTACTATTTTGTCTCTGCCTGGAGCTTGTCCTGCCATACAACAGTTTGAAATTATGCACTCATTCTGAATACTTAGTTCAAGTGATTCCACTTTACTGCAAGAGAAAAAACTTAGGAATCTAAACCATATCCAAGCGCCCTTGAAGACAAGCCCACAAAAATTCATGATTTCTACATGTATCTATGATATAGAAAACTTGTTTCTCGTAATAACTCAAAACAGATAGGACTTGATAGTATGCCTATATAGACAGCAAGTAAAGCTCTAAAGATGTTTTCTCAAAGTAATATTATAGTGATGATTATCTTGATAAGTAGTACATTAATTATCTCTTTCCTGCAGGGTTGCTTTGTTGGATTTGACCTGGCTCATGCTGTTGGCAATGTAGAGCTTCATCTGCATGACTGGGGAGTAGATTTTGCCTGCTGGTGCTCCTACAAGGTAAAATAGATTCATTGTTTGAGACTATTTTCCATAATGTCACTTATATGATGGGTCAGCAAACAGGTCAGATGAATAAGAACTGTACCTGAACTGTTGATTAAGACTTGGCTGAATCTTTGAACCAGCCACAACGAGGAGACGGACTTTAGTGGTGGCTTTGTTACGAGAGGTTCCAAAAGATAATAGTGGCAATGACCTTCAAGGTCTTGTGGATGTGAGGTGGATGCTAGCGGTGGTTAAAGATCTGCTCTGAAGCACACTCTGCTCTGTGGTCCCAGTATCAGAGGCTCTTCTCTTATTTCCCACACCGACAAGGTCTTAAGGCTATAGGATTTTCTTAAGTCGTCCCTAAATAAGAGAATATTCTTGCCTAAACTTAAATAATTTCATATCATAGAACAAGGTGTCTTTAGTTCCTTTGACTTCTCTTGAGATTAAGAATTGAGAGATATAGTCAGATTAATTGTTTGATGACATTGCTATACGTATTATGACATGGGACTGTTTCAGCCGTACTTCAATTTTCTAGCCTTTTGTCTGTAAGAATTCAAATCTCATACGTAAGCCAAGAAAGGTATTTTTAGAACTAATCTGAAAAAATATATCTGCTTTTACCTACATCAGCACTTTGAGACAAATGCTAAGATCTCCAGTTAGAAACCGCTAGAAATGTTAAAATTGGTCTCTTTTATAGAGCGGGGTGAGGGAAGGAAAGCTATACTTTGCAGATGAGCACGAAGTGTACATGTTGATTTATTCTTTGCAGTATTTAAATTCTGGAGCAGGAGGCCTCGCTGGTGCCTACATTCATGAGAAGCATTCCCAGAGTATTAAACCAACGTAAGTATATTTCTGTACCCAAATAAAAGGTGCTGTGAAGTTTAAAAGGGAAAATATCTTCCCTTTGAGTTCAGATCTGAAAGTGAGAAAGTGTATACATTCCTAGTCATAGACTATGGACATGTGTATCTATGTATATATGTATGTATATAAGTACAGGTGCAGAAGAAATTCCCTGCTTCAAAAAAACCTCATTAGGCTAATATTTGTTACTGGCCTATTACATCAATGACAAGGGTAGTACAAGTTTAGATAATTTGGTTATCTGACTTTGGTACCTCAGATGGGTTGTTTTATGTTAATTTTAATAAACTTTGAAATTGTTAATGTACATGCTCACATCTTAAATGCGTTTCCTCCTTGAAGTGTGCTATCAATTCTAAACTAAATATAATCATAAAAGAGCATGCTTATAATATTAAAAACAAGTAACCTGAATCATGCCTATGAGACTGTTTAATGCAAAGAGAATATTTAACACCTTCCTTTAAAAATGGATTTTTTTTTTTTTTAAATCATTGAAGTCTTTGGTTGGTGAACAAAATCAAAGACAATTTCAACTCTGTATCTAATAGCTCTTTAATACTGGCATGTTTTCATTAAAATTATATCCACTGGTAAAGCTAGGAAGCATTACATGGAGATCTGTGCTCTCAAAGACCGTATAATCCATGAAAAGCTGTGCTATCAACTGAGGTTAGCTGCGTTAAAAAAAAAACCCTGTTATTTAAAATGTTATATGACTGTACTCTAGGTATGTATGTTAAGAACAGTAGGATTAATACTTTTAATGCACTGACAAATGTAAACATTTCTTTCGGGCTATAATGCTTGGAGAAATTGCTGGCACTTTTATTTTAGCTTGAAGAAGGCAAACTAAATCCGGTTTCAGAGAGAAATAATATTATAATAAGCAGCTTCGCTGTACTACGTGTTGGTTTCAGACCTGTCTAGACTCCCAGGAGATAACAGAATAATGCTGATAAGTTCTCAGTCACCCATAACAGAAAACTCATTAAGATGACGTATGACCCTGTTGTCAGCTGTTTCGATCCTCACGTGTGAACATTGGCAAAATATTCCGAATATCTGGATATTTCTTCTGGAAAGTTGTTTTTTTTTCTGCTTCCTCATTAGCCAGGTGCAGGCATTGCTCTCATGGACAAACCTCTGGACCCTGGTTGTGGGTAGCTGGGAAAATGCTGAGCAGTGGAAAAAATGTGGGCCAGCTGGAAATCACAGAATAGCAATAGGAGGAATGAATAAAATCTCAAGGACTTTGAGTCTTTTTTGCTCCTTGATGAAATTTTGAAACTTGTGTGAGGGTACTAGCTTGGTATTGCAGGTAAGAGCTTAAATTAGTTTTTCCTGAATCAGCTTCTTCATACATAGTCATTAACTTGTGTACTGAATCTGGATACTGAATGTCTAAAATACAATTGCCTATATGAAATAGGCTTTTTCAGCCTGGGGCCCAATTAAGGATATAATTCCAAACTTCCTGCATAGACCCTTTGCATTATTTAATCATAGTTATTTCATATTTCCTGAGATTTGATAATCACTCATCAAATTGTTTGTAGTTAATATGCCCCGGTTGCATTACTTTTCTTTCTTTTCCGCATCAACCAGCCATTTCAGGTCTCCAAATAAGGCAGTGAGACAAAGGAGAATTTGTCTATGTCAAAGTATTCAATTTTATAGCTGATTTAAATGCAGAGCAATTTGCTGTATGTTGTACAATCAAATAGAGTGGAATTTAACTGCTCTGGAAGTTGCAGGTTTTATGTTGTATCTAAAAAGTCTTTGGCTGTCATCTGAATCAAGGATGACACCCAGTGGCCAGACAACTTCATTCGGAAACAGAAGCACCAAACACTTTGTTTCTTTGCGTCTCGGCCCACACATAAGCGGGTAATTAAATTCCAATCCAGCTGATATCCTTTTGTCACTTAAACTGCCTGAAATATTGTTTTTAACTCATGGCCGATATTATGCAAGTCACTTTACCCGCCCGTATAGATTCCTTTAATTTGCCTCATCCTTCATATTTTCTGCAAGCTATTGACTAGGTAGTTGTTTTTATATCAAAATAATGTATTGTATTTTAATATAAAAATGTATTTTCTGACCATAATTCAGAGAGACAGACCCAGACCGTTTGCCAAGTGTCTTTCTCTGCCTGTTACTGACTGAGGCTGGGGCAAAAAGAACTAGGGTACTTATTGAAAATGAAACGGTTCAATCCAAAACTTTAATTTTAACCCCCCAAGCCCAGCTACTGCCCATCACCAAAGACATTTAGGTATTTTGTTTTAACTTCCCTTAATTCCAAGACTATGTTTTAGTCTATGCCCGGAGTCTTGCTAATAAAAGCAGTATAAGCAAATAGGCGCTCGCATTGTAGCTATGCACACAGTTTCAGAAACTGCGTTCCCCTCTAGCTGCTCCCCATGAGTGCTGCTCCACCCAGAGCTTGCTCCCTGGACAACAAAACACTTATTTTGCTGCTGCTTTCTTTTAAAATGCAACTTGAGAGAGAGTTATGAATTTATTTAATAGCCTTGCCACCAGCAGCTAGGGCCATGCCAACACTGCTTTCTGCTTTGCGTCTGCAGACGGAGGTTGTGGCAGCCTAACTGCAAACCTCCACAGCCCAGACCCAGTGTTATTCAGTACTGCCGTGTCACATCCCAGCAGACAAAAGGCAACACCAATCCCACTTCTCTTCTTTATGGATGTGCAAGCTTCCCACAACAGTTTCAAAAGCTGGTAATTCACCAACTTGGAAAAGGATTTATGCCCAAGAGCAATATTTGATCCTTAGGTCTGACGGTTGGAAGATGGAGGCTACGGACAATATAGACTCATATGTCCCCTTGTTTCGTGTCACGGCAAACACCGTCCTGCACTCCCTGGCTTAGCTAGGGACAGTTCTCTAATTCACTGCAAGGGCCATGGGTCTAAAAGTTACATGTTGTAACCATCCTTATTAACACCAAGTATGTTGGGTAGTCCTTTGCTAGTCCTCTATCTTTCTTCCTAGAGCAGTAAAACTGAATCAATCTGACATACATGGGTCCAATATATTCCTATTCTCTCATGATCTCACCTCCTTTGAAGACTCTTTTAATACTCAAATAGCTTTTTTAATACCTCCTCTATATATCACAATGCAATATATTCTTGGCTAATTGTGCTAGAGTGATTTCTCTATGGGAAGGTTTCAAATAAAAAAAAGACCTGGACAGAGCAGCGTTATGAAACACTACTGAAACTGTTTGGTCAGTGCAGGCTGATCCTGTGCCACCAAGTTTCCACATAAATGCAGTTATGTTGCAGAAGGGAGGTTTCCAAGACACAGATATCACTAAGGTGACCTACTAATATGGAAATTTTGCTTGACTAGCTTTTTGGGCTACAGAAAAGTTTCTTTTTTTTTTTCTTTTTTCTTTCCCTGTTTCTCAGTTTCTCCATTTAGAAAAAGAAAGATAACTAAAATCTACCAAACAAGTTAGCTATAACAAAATGTGAATGTTTGTGAGCACCTGGGAAAGAAGGTACAGGAGAAGACAGGTGTCGTCTTCACAGCAGAGTATCTGCAGCTGTGAATATGCGGTGAGATCAGCTCTGCTGTCAGCTGGCATAAGGGGCAGGAGGGGACAAACCCACAGAGTCCTGAGATAGGAGAAGAAAAAAATAAAGTCCTAGTTAAATCCCTGTAAGAAAAAGTAAAGCACAGTTTAAAAAGATGAAAGGGAAATAAATGTATGTAAAGCAGCCAGGAGAATAATAATAAGCCTTGGCAGAGGATTAAAAGAAAATTGTACACAGTCTAGTGTTTAAAATGAAAGGATTTATCAAGACTTAACTTTAGCACAGACTAGCAGCAGGTAGAGTTTAAAAATAAAAAGTGTGTGATGTGAAGAAATGCTGTATGTGCAGGAAGCAGCTGATGTCCAAAGAGCATGTTGGCTTTTACTATAAGATAAAAAAAAAAATCAAAGAACAAAACCCAAAAAGGTAACTATTCCATGCTCGCTTTGAGAAACACAAGGTATGTTCAGACAATTTCTTCAGAGGCAGAGGTGAGATATCAACCCTTTCTCTTAGATCATTTTCCTTTTTGCTGTCTTGATTCCAGTGAGAATGGCAGAGCACAAATGGCTTCTTGCTACTTCCTTATAGAGACCTGCACAGCTTTTTGGTATGTGAACTTTTACCCTGGCATGAGATAAACAAAAATACACTATTCCAGCTCCATACATCTCCCCCTTCCCATTTTTCCCAGATGCTCTGGGTCCCCACTCTGCTCCAGGGCAGACCTTCTCTGCCCAGTAACTTTGTTTTGCAAGAGGTTGCTCAACCCCTTTCAGGGTTGGTAGCTCCAGCTGAGGTTTTTCTTTAGTTATTTTCTTGATCTATGAGGAGATACCACATTATTCCTTTTTGAATTAGAGCCACATTATCCCCAAACTAAATAGCTGAAGCCTCTGTGAAACCGCTGAAAATAATGTAGCTTTGGAGTGATGTGAGTTGGGAGCAAAGGACAGTCACAAAAAGATTGGGAAGGTTGTTTTATATCTACTGTATTGGAAAGAACTAAAGCTACTCTTGTTTAAAATGCTTCTAGGAATAATAGACTAAGATGGTCCAGCTCTCTCTGACCCTTGGAGTCTATCAGCTCTGAGTATCTCAGCACCACTGAAAATTTTAGCAGAACAGAGCGGCCTGGCCTGGCCAAGGAGAGGACCTGGAGAAACAATGTAGAGACTTCCAGGGAGCTGCCCCGAACGCAGCAAGGTGGAAAGTCATTGGCCACAGATGGAAGTGTACATGCTGCTGTTTGCAGAAGGGTTTGTCACTGGTCCTAGTGGACTCAAATCGTGGACTAATGTATGGATAAACTATTCGTGGAGTGCAACATGTGTCCCCCGAGTGCATAAAGTATCCCGTAATAAGGTAGAAATGAACTGCTTCTTTGCCAAGGAGATGAGAACAATTTAGCTCCTTGAGCTAATTTAGAAACCAAAAGTTAAAACCTCCCTCGGGAAGAGACTGTTTAGGAATAAAGGCATTGGCTAATTAGGCTTAATTGCATTGTCTTGGGACAAGTGATTTATTAGGCCAATCTAGACCCATGATGGGCCTGCAGGGGTGTGTTCTCGGATTCACCAACTGAATGGCAAATATCCAAGAGCATTTTTTAGCTTTGGAGTGAGTCTCTGGGAGAAAAAAAGAGAGAGGTTAATGTGCACTCACATCATCTATTCCTTTTCTCATTTCTTCAGCTCTGTACATCCTTTTATGTGGCTCCCATGATTGTCTCCTTGTTCTCTGTCAAGCATTTTCTTTCTATCGTCCTTCAAATCCTCCCTTGTAATTAAGATGTATCTTCAAGCAATCTTGCTTCTTTTCTCATTATAAATAATCTCATTCTTTCCTCCCTGAAGGTCTTCCCCTATGTTTTGTCATCTTTACCCTGGTTAGATTTTAAGGTGTTTGAGAGAGGAGCTGTATGCCTCCTTGTAAACTCATGGGACTACGTACGAGTAAATGTGCTGTATATCAAGTCTGCGTCACCCATAGGGTAGCTGGAGTGAGTGTGAAAGTAATGTGCTGTTTTCATTCCCTGTGCGTACTCCCATGCTACCTAGATGCTTACTTTTAGTTTTCAAAACTCGAACCTTAAAATGGAGCATGTGGAAAATCAGAGACATGGTTCCTGTCAAATTTCTCAAATATATAAAGTAGTGTTTTTAAAAAGCATGGTGCTGGACTGATTCCTGCTTTTCATGCCTGTTATCAAGGCATCAGAATGCTGGGATAAGTGGAGATAAACAAGTAAACAAAAGCACTTAGCTTCTCTGAGTCATATCTTCTCCAAAATAGTATTTATAGCATAGATGTGTTTGGCTGCAGACATCTGCAGATATCTTGGGGGCACATTTGGGGATTTTATGTATCTTTAAATCTTTGCCTGACAACTTGCTCTTTCTTTTGTCCAAAACTCCACCAACAATATGAAGAAATGTCATTTAAAGCATGATGCTTGTCACAGCCTTTTTTTTTTTTTAATCATTTTTATTTTAAGGCTGAGGCTGGTCAAATTCTTGCAATAGGTCTTTAATGGTATTCATCCTTCAGTAATCACTCACTAAACTAGTGAGTTTACTTGTTAGATCTAAGCAGATTCAAATTTCTCATGCATCTTTCCTTCTGGGCCACGCTGATGGGACATACACGACTTCGCTCTGCCATGGCCCTTTCCCACTCCCAGCCTTGGAAACGAGAGGGAGGTGGCTGCGCTCCTTGCAGATGCGATTTCCCATCTGCCGCCCCTAGCTTTTCTCATCAGATGGTGTAAAACACAACTGCCTGAACACATGAAAGGAACCCAACAGGCTTAGCCTGATGGAAAGGTGAATGTAGCCTGGGGGCAACTCTTGCATCCCCATTAACTAGCAAGGAAGAGATCCTGGGGCTCTCCTCAGAGTCTGTATGGTTGCTGTGATTTTTTTTTTCCCCCCCCACTTCAAAGGACGTGTGTTAGCTGCCTGCTCTTTGTGCCTCAGTTCTCCACTTTGAGACAGGTAGTTCTGAAAGCATTTTTCTATGTCTTGATTTTTCCCAATAAGAGAAGGCAGTGAGTGAGTTTCCTTCCTGCTGAACGAGCTTCCAGAGACGCCACGTTCAAGCTGGTGTCACATACCTTTAACAAAATGAAAAGAAAACCTTTTTTGCCTGCCTTTTTAATTAGTCACAAACACAGACGTTATCTCCCCTCTTATGCTTATCTCAGTCTGTATGTTTCTGTATCTACCTTGCAGAACCTTTCTCTCTTACAGAGGAAAAAGTTTATTTTCAACAAAAAACGTCAAGTAAATCTTCTGCCATTTCCACTAAGAGCTCGCTTACCTCTGTGCAGAAATGTGCTGGAACTAATGCAATTTTGCATTTGGGATTTCCTACTCTAGACATTGACTCACTTTCAGTATTTGATCATTTTTCACCTTTTCTACTTCAGATTCCCACTTTTGGTACATTCTATGAAGCTTTCCTCCTAAGATTCTCAATTAAAGCTGCAGTCTACACATGTCCTTTAAAAATGAGATTTGTTCATGCTTTTGTATTAGTTCATTAGCCCACAGTGGGGAATTGTTTCTAATTTTTCCTTACTGAATGTGCTTCGAGATCATGGTATGCCTCAGAATTGCTCTAAGCTGAAAGTACCAGCAATAGCCATGAAGCTTTTGTGCCATTAATACAGTTACCTTTTTTTTTTTCCCCATTTATGTCTCCTGCCGTATATTCCTGTAATTGTCAGTTACCGGTTCAGATGGGGTCTCCTGCACTGCGTGTCTCCCAGAGCTATTCGTGTCTCTGTCCTGGCTGAATACCACTCTGGCTTTAGCCGCAGCTCTGGGATCACGCATACAGCTCGTATTGTCATTCATAGCACAGCCAGCACCTGATTCAAACCATAAGCATTTTTAAAGGTAATTGGAAGGTCATTGCCCAGGTTAAGGAAATAATTCAACCTCTTTATTCCTTGCAAAATTGGTATTCTGTGTGTGTGCACCAGGGGGATTGTGTGTGGGTTTTCTTTTTTGCTTGGTTTACCACTTGTGTTTATTTGTTTCCACTAGTTCATGGGGTTTCTGGTCCTCATACCTGCTCTTTCTCCTGGGTGAAACTTCATCTCTCCAGCGTTCAGCCAGGAGAAGATGGTCTCATCAGGACATATGTCTTTATATTTTTCTTTTTTCTTGGGCTCCCTTAGTCAAGACCATTTTTATCTTCACCATTGCTGTGGGCAAGCTAGATCACTTCTTTTGCCTGCCCCCACCCCAGCTCCTTTCTTGGTAAGTCCAGCCAAGCAAGCCCACAGCCTGCCATCCTTTGCTTCTTGCCCATCTCCACACCTCTCTGCCAAGTCAGGAGCTTCTTGGAGCCCTTCATGACATATACTTTTTGTTCTTGGCCCCTTGCTTTAAGCCATCCTTCCTCTCACTTTCCTTTTGTGAAATACTTTTCACAGCTGCTTGCTGATGGTAAGTTCCTGTTATCACGGTCACTACTCCTCACTTACCATTGAAGTCATTGGCAGTGCTTGCTGGCAGTTGCCTCTTGCTGCCTTCTACTGTGTGGAAACTATAGGGCAGCTACAGCAATATAGCGGTCACTCAAGTGTCTGAAGAGCCATTTCCTGTGAGATGCTGGGAGGGACACTGTATCCCACTCTCTTCTAGTTTCTCAGTCTGCATGGCACCAAATCAGGGGCCTAATCACACCAGTGCAACTGTTTTGGGAAACTTGTAGGTTCTTTCTCTCCCATGGCATGAAAAACAGCTCCTCAAAGCAAAGAATTATTTATTAATTTCTTTAGCTGTGTACAGTTTATTGAGCAAAAATCTAATAATTTCCTAATCTAGTTTTTCAGCATCCCTCTGTTCTCACTGACAGTTTTCTGACTTGACTTTCTAGCATCCCATTGTAAGCAAGTGCAGAGATTTGGTCGGTGTGTGTTGGTGGTCAATGTTGCAGATACAGTTAGTTTGTGACATGAGAATAAACCCATCTAAGTGTCCTTATCCAATGGCTTCTCACCTGCTTCTGCAGTGAGAAGAGCCTGGGGGCTCCTGAAGTGTTGGACCTTGTGACCTTGTGTCAAACATATTTTAGGGCCCAAAGTACTGGTAGTTTATGTGCTACTGAAAATCAGGGCAACTACAACCCTGTAAAGAAAGGTCCCTAAGTCACATTTCTCTCATGTTCTCTAGTGATGGATGAAAGCTCAACTTTTTGAGGAGGGACTCTTTAAAATAACTCTGAAAGATACCCATTTCTGTTCTTCCTTAATGATTTCATGTCTTAGACTTCAGCTCAAACTCCATTTGAGATTTTTTTTCTCCTTGAGTATCGCTTAGTGTTAGTAAGTGCTTTGTAACACAACTACTGGATTCTGTGGCAACTCTGCTGACACTTAAAACTTTGAATTCAATTAGTTCCAGCCACTGACATTAAAAAAAAAAAAATCTAATCTAATGTGGATTGCTTCTTGTTTCAGGCAAAGAGCAGAGGTGATAACTCTTACATTTTAGCTAATAAGGATCCTAGTATGATAAAGGTCTTGCATTAGAATTGTGATTACTGTATTCAAAAACAACAAAGACCCAAGGAAGCGCAACTTCCCAGATCTTAAAATTTTTATATTATAGTTCAGTCAGATACATGTATTATTTAGAAATCTATCTAAATATCATCCCCACAAAGATTCATTCAAGAGATTGAGGAGACTGTATAGTTCAGTAAATGCATCATAGTAATCAAAACCATCCAAGTCTCCTTTAAGTCAGAATTCACATTTAAAAGTACCTCCAGGAGGGACTGTTGCTTTTGCTTCTTGTTTAATTTAATCTATTTGAAACAGCCTAGAAAAAATTACTGAATTCTTAAAGAACGTAATATGCTTTTTTTATCACCATAGTATAATTGGGAATTATTCAATACTTTATAAAAATCGCTGAGAACTTTATTAATATCTCCATGAGTAAATTGGCTCCCTGCTTGATTTTTAATTTCTGGTGTTAGGCAGAATATTTGATTTCCCTTTACTAAATGTGCTAACATACTGTTGGCTGTATTCCCCCTTTTCATATATCTGATATTTGGCTAGTGGAGGTGATATATGAGCACTTTGTGATAATAGTCGTTCGTAAGCTGATTTAACAGTTTTTAATTCAACTTCATTAGCCTTAGAGGGGTTGTTTTTTGTAAGATCTTTTCCCGGGATTTAATTTAGGCTCCAATTTTGTCTGCTGCTTGATCATACCTTTTTTTTGCCTGATCATGGCGAGTGAAATTATCATCCCTCATCGCAAGTGCCTTAGAGGTTTGGCGGAGAGCTCTGTGCGACTCCAAGGGGCCCTGATTGGATTCGCAGCATTGCAGCCATTTCTCTTTCTCATGCCCTGATCACAGCAACTTGTTTCCTGCTACAAAAGTGAACTCAATCTCCTTTTGTTTTGACCTGGAGGGGTAATATGGAGGGACATGTTGAAATTGGTGTATTCCCGCTTGTGTTGAGACTAAAAGACTAACAAGGAAAAAATCAATTCAAGAAGAGCGTATGTACCCTCTACCTTCAAATACCTAATCAGCTGTAAATCACCTTGCACTTGATTGACCAAACAGCCTAGGTTTTCACCCAAGAGTGTCTCTAATTGTGACAACAGTTGCATTAAATTCCCCACCTCGGAGAACAGCGAAGCTCAGGGAGATTACTCAAATCCAGAGGTTTCTTAATTTCACCCATCACAGTTGCATAGTTAAGTAAGTGTCATTGTTTAGATTATGAAACAGTTTTTCAGGATTTTGGTCTTTGCTGTTAAAATTTGCTGCTAGGCAGAAAGTGAATTTAGCTATTTTTTAACCAAGACAAGCCTCAAAATACAGAAGAAAAATTGCGTCCCTTTAGATGGTACTGAAAATGCAAGCTACTTAACAGAAGAAAAATGTCATGTTATTAGCCTCTAATACAATCATATTACTTTGGTCTTTTGACAAAGTAAAGCCTCATTGATATTAAATATGAAAAGTTATTACTTTCACAGTAGCAACTTTTCATAAGGAGTTCTGATTTTTTTCCACTGAGTTCTAAGAGACTGGTCCATTAATAATGTATGGCATTGCTCACAAGTCACATATGCTTAATAATTAGGAAACATTTGTAATGAGTTGAAAAGGGTAAGGAAAGCATCAGAGTATGTGCAAGTCCAAAACTACAGAAATCTGAGGCTAATAATTACCTGGGCTTCAAAAGCTTTTCAAATTCTAACAACAGATCCTACTTAAAATTAACAACAGACATTGCACAGAAGAGAATAATGAAAGAAATCCAATCTTACCATTTGGGATAAAGGATATCTAAATAGATAAGGGAGGAAAAAAAAAAAAAGAGGCTTTAAATATAGCTTCTGGCAATCTTGGCAAGGTTTTCTGAAGGAGATAGTGAGAGTCAGGTTTCCAAATATTGCTAGTGTCTAACGGGCTAGCTCTTAACTGCCTTAATCCCCCATCCAAATCCTAGCCCATATATATATACTAGTATGAAGTACACCCCATAACTGACAGCTTCATAGTATATGAAGAATTTCACCTATATGTGAGGGTTAAAACATTTTGAATTCTGCATTTCGGTGATGAAACTGGGAGTCGCTTTTCAATTATTCTTTGTTTTGTTTGAACAGACCCCTCATCACCACACCAAATATTGTTTGAATTCTTTTTCTCCCTTCCAGCGAGCTGTCAGCAGGGGAGCCCTGGGTCAGAGCAGGACCTTGCTGTGCTGCCCAGTATGGAGAGGATGGAGTTGCAGTGGAATAACATTGTCCATCCACTTGGGCTTCAGTTTTGTTTCAGCGCAGCTGTAAAACACCGTGTGAAATTAAGCAAGAGAAATATTAAATAGATAGATTTTTATATAAATAATATATAGATATTATTTATATATCTATAATATAGATATATTATAGATATAGATATATATAGATAGATATATATAGATATAATATATATATATAGATATAGAATAATAAATAGATAAATTAATAGAAATATTAAGCAAGAGCCAGTTAGGTGACATGGATCAAGAAAAATATTAAATTCTGAACTCAACACAAACCTTGACACTGGAAACAACTTTTGAGCCTGACAGGATAATGTGGGGAAAGGCTGAGAGGAGGGGAAAAAAGAAAACAGTGGCATCAGCCATTACCGTCAAATCCCCTTTCCCTATCTGTATTTCAAAAAATCCCGTATAAGATACTCGAAGGAAATCTTTTTCTCCATTCTTACATGGAGAAAGTATGTATGAGAGTTACTAAGTATGAGAGAACATTTTAACAAATATATTCTCACCGCTCACCAGAGAGTTAGGGCAGTACCGAGCAGCATTTCTAGAGATGAGGGCTTGAGGCATGGAAAGACTAAATGACTCATCCACGATCAGACAAGTCTGTGATAGCAGAGAAAATTGAAACTCCTTCTCAAACTCTAGTCAGTGAGCCAAAAATATGCTATGTAAAGCAATGAACGTTTTTTTCTGTTTTCTTACAGGGGCGGGGTCATTCTTGCTGTTTATTCTGAATTTTGGCATGGAATCCATAGAAGCACAATCATGCTTATGTGCTTGCAGTAAAATTAATGTAATAAAAATGAAATTAAAACATATTAAAACATTGCAATTAGAAAATGACAATAAAATTAATGCAGAGTAGAATGCAAAGACTGTGCCCCAGCCATTGAGTCCGGGGATCATGTCTGTGCTCAGAGTTTGTGGAGAGCTGTTTGTAAATCCAGGTGAGAGTAAGGTGGCCTTGAGGGGGTGATACAACTGTTTGTATGAGTTTGGCTTCTGGGACTGACTTTTGTCCGAGTGCAGCAGCACTAGGAGATGCTCCTGCTCAGGACCTGAGTCCTGGCTACTTTTTCGATCTGTATTGTGCTACGTGGAGCCCAGACACTGGAGGAATGTACTTCAAGGTCTGGAACTAAACTTTCGGTTGAGCTGGAGATTCATAGATGGATGTAAGGCATATTAAGGAATACTTCTGGTCTTTGGGAGCTGACTGTACCATTTTCTTTTTTTTTTTTTTTTTTTTAACCTGCCTTTTGAAACATGAAAGCTGGGCAGAGCTGGATTCTGGATGTGGCATTAGTGGTGTGGTACCCCCACGTTCTCCTAGGCAGCAGGATGATGCTCAAACATGGTCAAATTGCCATGACTGAGGTCACATGTAGTTTGTTCCTAGCTTCAGGCTGGCTCCAGCCTCGAGTCTTTCTGTATTCTTTTGAAGTCTAATTCCTAAGACCTCATGGGTTGCTTATTTTACACTTTTCCTGCTAATGGAGTGATATTGGAGACACAGTTAATCTCTGTTCTCTCAGCCTGTGTCACACTGTACTGTGCCTCTTGAGTGTCTGTTATAGGTCTTAAAGGTGTCATAAGACACAAGCACAGGGCTGTGGATCCACGCAAGCTATGGATACGCTCTTCAACCAGCCGGTTGTGTCATGGACATATAGGACTGCAAGAAACTGAACCTAATGATTATTGTTGGCCCTTTCATTCCTTTTCCTGTGTGAGGTTGCCTTTGCATACATACCATAATATCTGCCTCAGTTCTGTGTAATAAACCTTGGGAGCAGGAAGACGTCTCATTAACTCCTCAGAGCTGATTCTTACTCATAGCTAGAACAGTAGCATGAAAACTCAAACAAATCTTTGCCAACACCCAGAAGTTTTTGCAAAAATAAAGCGATGTGTGAAGAGCTTAGCTGCCACCCAGCAGCAACAGCAGCTAATTTGCAGACACAGCCCACCCCAAAACTGCCTGTTTATGGTTTAGCTTAATCCATGGTTTCATAAACATAGCATACTTTGCTGGTATGTGCTCCTAATATAGACATAATCTCAGTAATGAATATGAAATTTCTAAATAACATCGTGACCTCGTAACAGAGAGAAGACACTGTTGCACGCCCAGTGAAGCTGACAAGTGTAATATAAAGTATCACTAATTTCACACGGCGTTCCTGTTGTAGCTTTGCAACATGCTTTCTCATGGATGTAAAATGATTTCTCACACAATATAATGACAGGATACTTACAGCACGCTGCCCTGGATTGTAAAAGTTGGGCCATATTAATAGTATTTCCCTGTTTTCTGTATCACTATTCAAGAGTTTCTTTTTTTTTTTTTTTCTTGCCAAGAAGGGATATGAGACCTGTGTTGCTTCAGGCTGTAAATTATAAATGAGTAGCATGATCATCTGTAACTTCGAAGCAAAGGTCAAAGGATTTTTTTTGTATTTTTTCTGTGTTCTTTAACTGGATCTTCTTTGATGTTTACACTGCACGTACATCATGATCATTATATCCCGCACTCTTGCATCATTAATGCAACTACAAACGCGATGACTCAAGTTATGAACAACCAGCGCTTCAGTCTAACACAGACAGATATGAAGGAGGAAAAGGAGCTAAATAAAAATACTTATTGAAGGGATTGTTCCCTGGTGTAAATGCACTTAAAGAGAGTATGACTAAATGAGAGGATACTGTTTCTTTCTGGAGTAATTTTCCAACCCACCAAATCTTTGTTCATTCATTTGTAAAATAAGAGAACATTTTGGGGTAAAAATAAGGAATTTGAAAACCTTTCAGCAATATTTCATTATATGCCTATTTGTTTCATGAAACTGAGCAAGTAACAGTTTGCTTTGGATTTTATGTGGCGCTTTTAAAATCTAGTCCTTGTACATAGACTGGAAAGCTGCAGAATTCCCTGGGAAAGTTGCAGCGTTATCAAACCATGAGGACACAGGTTTTATTGGAGGCATAAAATAGAACGATGCGTTATCTATTTGAAAAGTTATTTTCTTATAGAAGTAGGTTTGTAAGAACATGCACACCTCACAGAAAAACCCACGGCCGATTTGGCACTAAGTTACTCTCCTTTTTGGCAGGATCGCAATGGGTTTCATGCACGCTTTTGCTGGGGGATGGAGAGAGGTTGGCCGTAGAGGTGCTCCAGGAGCACGTCTGCTGAGCAGCCTTGGGAGGCTGCGGGTACCTGGGACTGGCAGCAGGATGCATCCAGGCACGCAGCGCAAGCCGGCTGTCACTGGGATAGATAACCATTTCGATTAGTGCCGTGTTAAAACAAGACAAGCGTTCAGTTTGGATACATTTACATGTAAATGGCGGTGACCAGTAAAACATTATTCTCAAAGGTTTCTAGCGGAACGCTTGCAAAATTAGACCCTTTTCTCCGCAGACACGCTGATTTTCAACACACTTCAACAAAATGGGTTTTATCTGCAATGGAAAGGATGTCACTCTAGAGCCCTGTTACTAACAAGTTTAAGGTGTTTTTAAACATAAGCACATCATGTAAGGCTTTTCAGAGCCTTCCACATTATGCATTTCTCAAAGATTATGGTTTGGAATTCAAAATCAATTTAGATCTTGGTGTCTTTGTTTTTGAAGCAGGAGTAGTCAAAATGGTGACTGCATTTCAAAATACTCATTTTGCATGCAGAGTAACAACTCTTTAATAAGAAATTTTACTGCAGTATCTTAATGTGCAGTTTTATTGCCTATTATTTTTAGCGAGCATTTATAAAGCCTTATGTTTGGGGTTTAACACCTTAGCTATTTCCCTTCATAACAGGTTGAAATTTGGCATAGCAGTGGCAACCTTCATTTCAAAATTTTCACAGAAAATTGTAAACAGCAAATTGCTAATTTGTAAAGATTTTGTTAATTTCCACACTTTGAAGCCTGTCAACTTAAATGTCAAATAATGTGACATCCATATGGACCATTAGATCAATGAGAGTGTAGGACCAGAGCTGCCTCAAAGTGCACATCCTGTAGTGACACCTCTGAAGTTCTAGAACAGCCAAAAAGGAAAAAAAAAAAAAAAAAGCAAAAGCAAATTGTCAAAGTTATGGTAGGAAAGGGCAAGACAGCTAAAACTGTCTTTAAAAAAATCCTTCATTCTGTCATTTTGGAAAAGTTCTGAAATTTCCGTTTCCAAGTTGCAAATGTGGTGCTGCAGCAGAGATCTGGTTTTAAGCCAGCTTCAGAGTTAGCAAGTTTTGAGTGTTCAAAATGCAACCAGAGTGCTTTTCAGCAGGCTCTTATCTGGGTAATATTCTGGTTGATGTTTATTTTGTCTTTGACTTTAGCATGTGGTCCAAACAGAACATAGTATTGTTTTCTCCTTGCTACAAAGTAATAATCCAAATGGTTTATTTCCCATGGGTTTTTTTTCTGTTCAAAGCTTTTGGAATTCATGGAACGTGTGTGCTATTGACATTAGTAGTATGTTGTAGTAACATACAATATTCAGGGTTTATAGTAAAATGTTCTACATATATATTATACAGTTCATATTAAATAGCTGGAATATCTTTTATGAAAGCATCAGTAACTGACTCACTTGGGCAGAAGCTGTATTATACTTTATTTGGGGTATATCTATTTTGCCAATGTACTATCTCCTTTGGAATGAACGTATATTGCACTATTGATTTTCATGGGTCTTAGAATAATAAAAACATCATGCAGCAATAAAGAAAAAAGCATGCTTTTTCTGTATACACTATGTTTGGATGCAGCTCAGAGCCTTTCATAGAAGTAAACATAAAACCTATGCTGTTATACAGAAATATGAAGTATTTTATTTTACACTATGCAGTACTCGTATAACAAGTTTTTAACTCAAACGTGGCCTTAATTCTGCAGAGCTAAGCTCTTTTAAGCACACTGCAAAGAAGTGCTCCTGCTTTAGAGAGGGGCAATGACTTTCTTTTTCCTTGTTTACTTCCAGGAAGGCTGATCTATCATGAGTTTTACTTATAGATTTTTTTACTGCTACAAATTTTGAACACTTGCCAGGCTTCACTCCTAACAGCTCTGCTCCCTGGCATAGAGACAACTGAGCAAAGCCTTGGGGCAAATGGTGTCCAATATGTCTAGTCCTGGAGATCTCAGAAGGTCAGGAAGGAGTCCGTGGTGGTGGCTTCCTAATATTGCAATAGCATTGCTATATGGGAAATTTCAAGTAGTACTGACATTAGTAGTCACCGATATTACCATGTACTGAGTTAAGAAGTAGAGAACCCAAGGGAGGTGGGGAGCGACTCTTTGATTTTGCAATATTGACTTTATCTGCAGTGCCTTGGGCACTAGGTGATGCAGTGCGTCCAGCTGCTGTGGAAAACTGTTTATAGCTATGTCCTTGAGCATATTTTTCAGCAAATATGAGTTAATAATGTAGTGTCATCTTAATGTACAAGTTTGGATAAATGATTTTCAAAGTAATTGATCTTTAATTTTTTTTTTTCTGGACGTGATCTTTAAAAAATGATTTTTGGATTAAGCTGGTTTGGTTTTTATTGTAAAGAACGTTTTTTGAATAATTAATTCAAGAGAAGAAAAGTTTACTCAGAATTCACATTGGTGTCTCACAGTAAGGAAAAGGCAATGCTTGCACAATCCTTCTTCTGAGGTCCTGTTGTCTGTCTGCTGTCCATAACTAACTCCTTTTCTGGGTGAAACTAAGTCAGATTTTATAATACATTTTAGCTTTCAGTAGTCATTAAACTAAGTTTAAGGGGGGAGGTTGAATTTAATGCCTTGGAACAAAACAGTGGAAATATTTCTGTTCTATTTTTCATTTTGTGAAACTAATTCGGACAAAAAGGATACTGTTAGAAAGCAATAGTTAATTGAAAGATGTGGTACATTTTATCATTAGTGGTTAAAGATAAATTCCCAAATAGTAATATTAAGTTTTTAGTGCTAGCTATTTATAGAATTTATTGCATTTTTATGTCATTGTTAGAAATACAATGTATTATTAGAAATACGTATATTTCTTAATCTTACTTATGTATTTCTTAACTCTCAAATCTAAATTAAAAGGTATTATACCAAGATTGCTATTAATTTACCTTCTTTACAAATCTTAGGCTAATTGGCTGGTGGGGTCATGACTTCAAAACACGGTTCCTCATGGAAAACAGTATGTACTTTTACACTTTCGATTTTACCTTATTTGATGTATTTATATATAACCAGCTTCACTTTTATGGTAGTTTGAGTAGAAAGGATAGAACTTTGCATTTCCTCACTTATGTTAAAGGTATTAAGCTAAACTCATCCCGAATATGTAATGCAATGGAGTTAACAAAATAAATGTGGGAATAAATTTGGTCTCTGGGCATATGGGTCTGACTGTCTGCGTCTAGGCATTTTGCTGAAATACCTTCAAAATGCAGATATAGAATATGGATGAAACTTTCAAAGTCTCAATGAATTAAACACATAAGTCTCTGAGGAGCGAGGATCTGCTATCATTCACTTGGCTAATATCTTACTTTAGGATTAGTTCCACTGGAATTAATGAGAAATTACATAAATAAAGGTAAGGCAACCTGACATAAGTCATGAAATACCACTAATGTTTCAGCATCTCCAAATCCCTTGCACTAGCAAAGGATGGCTTATAAGACAAAACCGAACCTGCTCTGAAATAGCTGAGTATTTATTGTCCCAATATGAAATGAGGACTCCTTTCCAAACCTGACAGCTAGACTGTTCAGCTCCATTTTAAAGTATGGCAGAGAGAATATCCTGAGGGATCAGGAGGAGAAAGGAGCTTTTTGGCTTGATTGGTTGTTTTGTTTTTAATATATTTTTAATTTTCTGTGGCAGCGCCTATTTATGTGACTTTGGCTGGAGAACACCTCTCTAATAGCCTCAGTCTGCTCTTTGTTTTCTGACCAAATGTAAGAGAGTGGAACTATGGAAAGCCAGCAGGAGACACAAATTGCCTTGAAATACTGTTAGAAGAAGAAAAACGTTGTTTATTCATTTCCATGGGCAGTTTATAGGGGAGAAGTTGGGCAATGATCATTATAAAATTAGCCAGTCTGCTGTGCGTGACAAGCGTTTCCTCTGCAGCATCCTCTTGCTCTGGTGCTGGAGCATGAAATATAAACGGTGACACAGAACTTACAGCGAGGCTTTATAGATTTATTAAATAGATTTTGTGAAATTTCACAGCCTAAAGTCTATGCAACTGCCCTACGTGGCCTGAAGCTACACTTAGCTGCGTATGCAGTCTCCCATGTGTCTCGTCAGTTTAATAAAGTTAAGGAACATGATTCCCTGCTCGTGGCAGCATCACGGCTCCGGACAAGCATGCCTCTGCTGACTTGGAATTTCTCTGTTTTGTGCCAGCGTTAAAAGAGATTCAAGTGTAAAGGTGGTTTTAACACACACCATTTAAATTAATTGCAGTTCTCTAGTTCCCATGAAGCCACTAATGAAGTCTTCCGCTGGATAAAATTGGGCTTCTCTCAAAGTTAAAAGTATTAGCGGTGAATAGATTACTATTTCCTTTTAATGACTGATTCCTACAGGCCACATTAGTGAAATATTTTATTGCGTAAGGACGGACTTCAAGATAAGGTCCAATCCGTTAAAAGGAAGAAATCAAAAACACTAATATAAGTTATTCATTTTCCAGAATTACAACTAAGTGAAGGAATTAATGGATTTCGGTTATCGAATCCTCCAATTTTACTGGTCTGTGCTCTGCAAGCTAGTTTAGAGGTAAGTAATTGCTTTACTTTGAGCCTGAATTTAAGAGTATAAAAACGTTAAATGAATGTTACGTGTGTTATTGCTGTCTCCCTTAAAAAAATTTGCAGAATAGCTAAAAAGTGAAGGGAGGGTGGAATGAAAAACAAACAAAATAACCCACAACCCTGAGAGACCAAGGCCTTTAATAAATATACTCATCCCTTCACTGTTCTCACAAACTTTGCTGTTGGGCCCAGTATACTTAGGTTTGCACCTCCAAGCTTGACCGCTAGCACTGTGTTTGTCCTGGCTTTTAAGGGCTCAGTACAAACAGCAGCTTTTCCCATAGAGATATTCAGGGCTTGCCTCAGAGCAGCTCGTGCAAAGGATGCCGTTAGAGATCTTCCTAGGAAGGAATCATGTCACTTTAAACAGTCGCATCCAGGGTTGCTTCTGCATATATTTCCCTGGGCAAAACAGACTTAGCTCCTTTACCAAAGAAAATGGATGTGGCCACTTGCTGTCCTGGAGCCTAAATTGAAAGAGCGGGTCAAGGAACCTATCCCCTGCTGTAGTCCCTTTTATTACCAGCAGAAAAGACAGAAGCCATCTGTGAATTCTTCCTAAAAGGGGAATTCATGAATGGGGTATAGCTCCAGAATGGGTTTTGTTTCATCTCTTCATTAGGTTTTTTGTGGCCAAAGGAGCAGAGCCCCATCTCTGACCCATCTCTGTACGAATCCCTGAGATGGTGGCTGTGGAAAGGGCAGTCCTGCCATGCAGAGCTAATCCCTTCCTGGCTAAGAAGGGGTGACCCATGTGCTGAAAGCCCTCTGGTCCACCTTGGAGAGCACAATTCGGCCCTGTCTGAAGGCATGCAGCTGTCCTCAAAACACTTTTTATCGCACTGTGTTTCATATCGAGACGTAGAAGCATCTCTCATGGATGGTTCACCCCCGAAATGCAGGACTCTAGGTCTTTGCGGCTGAACAGGATGTTTTTGCATAGATTTCCCTACTATATGCTACATATGCTACTACATTAAAATTTTTCCTAAGCTACTTTTCAAGCCTGTCTTGGGTAGCAAGGTTTTGCCATCAGCATAAATGGGAGAAATTTATTTCTGCTAGTGTTCCGTTAATGCTAGTGTCATGGCAAAGCTGATGCTGGAACAAAGAGCAATGTCCATACTCTGTATGTCCCCCTTCTTTATTTACTGAAAAAACAGTGTCTTAAGCAAACAAAGTCAGAAAATTGCCAGTTGTGCTCTCTCCAGCTTACATGCAATGCTGAAGGACTGCAAAGGGCACAGCGATGCTTCTTGTTCTGCCTGACAATTTATTTTGTTAGTCCTTAAACATCCAATATATTTTTTTAAACTTTATGTGACCTTCGAGATAAGCTGAAAGCTATTCTGCTATGACCCAGATTGTCAGTGCTCCAGTGTGTGTGGGTTGATGTCATTTAGCCCACTGCGGGGAGCCTCAAACAATGAGGGCTGAGCAGTTTCCATCGCCTCCCCTTTCCGTGCCTGCATTACCTTTTGGCACAGCCAGGATTTCCCAGTGCTAATTGCTCTAATACAGTGGGAAACAAAATAGTTTTCATGTCTGGCAAGAGATGGCTAGTGAAATTGCATGCCACCTTCACTGGGACACATTAAGCAGAAGGCAGTGTTTCCAATGGAAACAATGAAAACTGCAAGTGTTAATGGATGTTATTCCTCAATAATGCTTAAAGTGACTGTTATGGCAGTAGCTGCTCCCTTTTATGGAAAAAAGGGGAGCGCTCTACAGCCACATTGAAAAGATCTTTTTCAAAAAATTTCACCCAGGATGCCAAATATTCCTTGCACAAAGCCTGAGCAAACAGATTTTTGCGTGCAGCCTAAGGAGATCCATCCCTCGTACTGCTGCAAAGCCCAGAGGAATAGGAGGCAGGTCTCCATTTTACCTCCAGTAACGTGCTGAATAGCCCTGCGTACACTCTGCTTGCCGGTGTGGTGAGGGAAGCACCTCTAGATTTTTGTTGACCTGTGCAAGTACCGACTGCTGACGGCTCTGGTTCCTGTCACATTCATTTCCGTGACTGCACTGTCTCCGTGCAAAGCCTGTCTTACAGCAGCCATATTTTGTTTCACAGAAAACAGATGTAGGGGCTTTTGGTTTTGTGCAGCATCTAGTGGATGTGCTAGCATCACGGCGTAAGACTTGGGATGTTCTACAAAAGAGTGATTTCCAGATGCTGCTGGAAACCAGACCTTATATTTTGAATTGGATTTCTCAGTTACCTCTTTATACACTGTTCCAGGTTATGATATAAGTAATCTTAAAAGTGTTACTCCTTCCATGTGGAGCAGTGATTTCTTGAGAGTGAAGATTACGGAGTTTCATACAGGACCTCTGCCTTGCCTCTGATTTTGTGGCTGCAGTCACTGGAGGCATAATTGTCCATGAGCAGCTATATGGCATTTATGTGCCAGAATCTGATTTCACGTGACTATCGGGTCATCTTTCCATGAACCTACTTGCATGGGAAGAAGAAAACGGGGGTTTTGAGAAAGGCAGGGGTGAATTGTTTCTGGGGTCACATTTTCTGTGGTTCCCTGTAACGGAGCCTCTCCAGAGCACAAGCAGAAGCTGTCGCACCTTCTCCTGCTCCCAAACTCTTCTGCCACATTGTTTCTTCTTGTTTGTGTGGCAAAGTATTACAGCCATTTTTAAGCAGTCACTGTTGCGTGCCTCGTGATGTTTTGAGTTTCTGCAGCTCACCAGTCCTTGTAGCTGTGTAAGAGCATAGAGCTATTAAACCAGAATCAAGCAAATATTTTTTCTTCTTGTGGACTAGCAGAGACAGAGCCTGTATAGGACTTAAAATGTTAAAGTCAGTATGTTAGTACAAATTTTCTGTTTTCAGAGCTAACAGTTTGTAGATCAGTCAGGATGTTTCAGTCTTGACCCTTGGCTTTTGCTGCTTGAGCCACATACAAATTAAAACTTGTATGTGATTTTGAGTTTCATGCAGTCCTGGTGAATGTATAGAAAAGGTATGGATCCTGTTCAGATATGCAAAAGAATGCTGTCTTAGCAAACTGTTTTTGTGTGCAAATTCATTTATGCAGATATGGATGTGTGTAAAACCGTCACAGTAGACGGAAATGTCTTTCCTTATCTACAGACATTATCTATAACGTCTATCTGATTTTACCACTTGATTCCAATGGTAATACGTATAGAGAAATCTGCTACCTAGCAAAGTAAGAATGACAGAGTTTGGTCCCTGTATTACCAAAACAATTTAAGTTATTAAAAAGCCCAGAAGTAGCCTTAGTCTTCTTTACTTCCTTTTTATTTTCTGTAGCAGCGCATTATCATTCTAATGATTTAAAATCGTTATAGGTTTTTGGTCAAACTACAATGAAAGCATTGAGAAGGAAATCTGTTCTACTCACTGGTTACTTGGAATACCTGATAAAGCATTACTACAATGAGGATAAAAAAAATCCAGAGAAGCCCTTTGTAAAAATAATCACGCCATCTCAGATTGAGGAAAGAGGATGCCAACTCACGCTATCTTTTTCCCTTCCAATCAAAACTGTGTTTAAAGAGCTGGAGAAGAGAGGAGTAGCTGTGAGTAAATCAAAATTCATCTTCTTACACACTGTCTTGTGAACCTATAGCATACCAAAGTAGTAATTTTGCTTTTATTCAAATATAGTCTTGTATAAGGCCAAAAAAGATTGGGAATGATAATTGCCTACGTAGCATCTTCGGTCTTGAGTTGTGTAAATAATCAAATAAGTACAGTTGTTTTATAAATTATTTGTCAGTCTGTATATTGTCCTTTCTCTATTGATTTATTTCCAGTAGTTCTGCGAGAAGCACCCAGGAGTCACTACTGAGGTTAGAGCTGCTTTATGGGTGCCTTACGATGTGGGAGGCATTACAGATCTGAAGCTGGTGGTCTGAACAGGAAAGATAGGAGGGAAAAAAAAGAAAAAAACACCACATCACCAGAAAAACACAAACACGAGTATGTCAGAGGTGGCCAGTGCAGTGGACTGCCTGCACAGGCCTCTCCTGTTCAGTGGGCTTGTCCAGGTCCCCTGCCGTGGGTGCAGGCATGAGGCCAGAGGCCACAAAGAGGAGGGCTGTGCCACCCCGGGGTGCTGGCAGTTAGCAGAGCTCAAGGGGTGCTCACCAGCCTCAACGCCACAACTCGCACACCTACACCCGACGATGGCAAGGAGCTCTGGACCTTCACAGGTCCCTTTCCTGATCTGCAAATGGCCAAACCCTTGCTCTTTGCGAGGCATCGAGGTGGAGAAATTAAAAAGCTATCATTCCCTTAGACGTGTGTTTTAGCACTCAGAAAAAGAGGCCGCTGAATGGCAGTGCATGTAATGGCACGGTTACCGGTGAGCACTGCTCAAAAAGAATAAAAGCTAAATTTAAGGCTATACATTTGGTGATTTAGAAGTGCTGGGAGGTGAAGCTGATAGCGTAATGCCATATAAATGATATAGATGAGTTTTACTTCTGCTGGTGACTTGTGTTCCCCAAAGGGCCACTCTTCTAGGCCAAGTATGCTGCTGTTTTGGTGCTGCCAGGGAATTCCAGGAACTGCTGCTTTTAAGAGGGCATGGGGCCTTACACTGTTGGCTTGTCTTTGCGATGCAGTAATACGCTTCAAACATGAGAGATTATTCTATTCAGCAAAACGTTCAAATTCATGGAGGTGGCGAAGAAAAATACTGCAAGCCCTGCGACATTACCTGTACCTGCAGTACAAGACACTATAATACTGGCACGTTTCTGTTTTGTGGTGGCTTTTTTGTCACCTGTGTGCCTCTTCAACTATGGGTTGCTATAGACGCTAAGGTGAATTATGGGGCTACGTAACTGGTTTGGAGCCCCTCAGTGGCACTGCTAGAGTCCTGCCCGTCCTGAGCCTTGCGTCCTTGTTTAGGCAACACACCACTCTTCTTGCTACGTTCTTCACAATAATGCTCCTCACAGTAGTTTCTTGGGGGTCCCAAAGATTTTACGTGTGTCTCCTTGTCAGTCCAGTCATTCTTCCTTGAAGGCAAGGATGACATTTAAAAATATAGTCTGACAGATAAATATGAAGTGACCTGAATTTGCTAAGCGTTCCCTTTCTGTTTTGCAGTGTGACATGCGAGAACCAAATGCTCTTCGCGTTGCCCCAGTTCCTCTCTACAATTCTTTCCGTGATGTGCACCGATTTCTTGAAATACTGGGATCTGCAATTACATCTTCAAAACAAACAGCAAACAATACTGCGCTATCTGGTTCTTATTGATGGCTCAGCTGTATCTTTTAATCTATTTCTGACTAAGATGCATTTATCCTGCTGAGCGATTCTTTGCTTCGAGTAGACTGAGCTATATCCCATGCAATTTGCAAAAAAATGACTGTGCTTGAATAGTTATTTACAACAGACATAGTTTTATTAAAGCTCGTATTTCCACTCTGCTTTGACTTTGACTTCATGAATTAGTATGCTTTGTATATTTTAATGGGGCTTTTCTTAAACATTTTATGTAGTTTTATTACATTAGCTTTGAGAAGCATGGAAGAATTGCTATCAACTAGAACAGGAATGAAAAAAAATCCCTTCTTTATTATAAAAATGATGCATAATAAAAAGTGGAAAATAGACAAATCACCAACAGTTAAAAGATACAGTCCAATTTACATTTTTAATTTATCATTTCTATTTAAAGTACATGGTATACTTGAAAAGTAAAAGTTGAACAATTAGTTGTTTAAAAACTGTTAACTGCTGCATACTGGATTTTTCAAAGGGCCCAACATTTTTAAAATCTACTTTAATTAATAATTTAATTGAAGAATGAATTGACATTGCAGATACCTTCTTTGGTGTGATACAGTTTGCTAAAACAAAACATTTACTCTCTGTCTTTCTAGGTAGTCATCTTGGAGATGATATGCTTGAGAAAGCTGAGAACAATTTTAAATTCGTGTAAGGCAGTGTGAAGGGCTGTGTGAGCACTTACTGTGGTTTTAACAAGGCTTATTTCAGATTAGGCAAAATGAACTCTGAACTATTTAAGCAGCAGCAAAATATCTCATTGTTAACTTACAGTGTTGCCCAAATTTTTATAGAGATTTGCACTAGACAGCTAAAAGCAATGAAGAAAGACTGCTTACGTTTAACCAACACTTCACCTGCAGTTGTTTTAAGACGTAAATAACACCTTGGCATAAATGGCAACTAAGCTCCTAAGTCTGTAGCTATTCAGCACATACCCTTTTTCAAGAACCGACTAAAACTTTCTCTCTGATGATGCTCAATGTGTCTGATTTTTTGTATGAAACACTTAGAAAATTACTTTTGATTGCTCTTTTTATTCCACTTCAAGGGTGAGGGAGGATTTCAGGGAAGAAGTGAGGACTACTCCATTTTGGCTCAAGGGCATTTCTGCTGGTTGGAATTTCCACAGTCTTTGAGCATCTCCTGCTGCACAGGGGAACCCAAGGGACTTCGCAGTGTCTACGTGTGCTCTAAAATTCCCCCAAAATAGGTAGTTTTAAAATTCCTGCTGCAGTAATACCTATTTCATTCATTGTAATGTGTAGGGGAAAGCTGAAAGAACTGCAAAGAAAGCATTTGCTGGTATTTTTAGCACCTGTGAAGAACAAGAACAGCTTCTTAAACTAGAATATTGTTATAAAGAATAGCACAGGAGTCTTAATCAGTTGGAAAGCTCTGGCTCGCTCAAGAGGTTTTGATTACATTGACGTCATCGCTCTTTAATTCAGCTGAGACTGGATCATTGTATTGCAGACCAGGTATCTGTATTTCAGTGGCTGTGGCTTTATTTTTATACTTGCATCTGCAGGACAGCTACTTTCATCTGTCAAGTGACACGATCTTAGAAAAGGACCATTTTCCATAAAGTGACTGTTGATGAAAAAAGCACTGAATATAAAACTGTGATGGTCCACAGTGTTGAAAAGGGATTTAGTTCACTGCCAGTGCCTTTGAAGCACTTGTGCTGCTGTACAGCTCTGACTAACAGTCACTTATGTCTTCCCTATAAAGTTAGGCAAGCTTAATATAAATCCAGATATGACACTAGGTCATAGTATAATATACCTTATTTGGATATCAGCTGGACCTTGGCTGTGCGACAAACTCAGGAATAGTAAGAACCTCAAAATCTCTTTCTAAATAGCACTTAGACATCAGGTTTGGACTATCTGTCTTGGAAGTTACAGGGAGATAAATGGTGAATTTTGAGGTTGCAGTTTGGTATCTGCATTCAATTAATGAATTGTGAAAACAATTCCTTGTGTCTCTGAGGAAAGTGAACCAAGGGTAGGTAAAGTACTCACTGAATCTATACATTCCAGGCTATGAAAGATAACAGATTATTAATAAATGTTTAATAGTATTTTGCCTTTTAGCAACACTTCAGGCTACAAGCACAAATATTGACTTTATAAATAAGCATTTGTGTTCCATTTGATGGATTTGATTAAATTCAGTGCATCAAAACTCACTTATTTCAACTGTTCTGAATTTCTCTTTTTTACCTATGAGCTGTGAAGATAAACATGAAAGCTCCTTGCTTTTATAGGCATATACATAAATTCAGAAAATTATTTCCAAAAAATGAGGGAAGGCTATATTGCATTTTACCAAAACAAAATTGCAGCATAAACACCAGTTTCACATGGTCTTTCTTTACTTGTAGTAAAAGTTTTGCAAAATGAATAATACTGAAAGTTAACATTAGGTGTCAGTATTTTACATATTATTTAGCGAGAGAATATCAAGTGAAAGCGCTTCTATGCAAAAAAACCCAAACCCACACTACAGTCTGCTTTTTCAAATGCTCTAAGTTATCACAGTTAGAGTAATATCAGGAATAATTATGTGTGAAATAATTAATTGTATATATCCCGAATGCTTCTTGCTAGTTACATCTCTGATTTAAAATTCAGTAGTAAGTATTATTGCTTTCTAATGGTGATAACATTTAGTTCTTGGATTGTCTGAAGAAATTACATTTTTTAAATTAAACTGCAAGACATGAGTAACTGTCAATGACAGGAAATTGATACCCAGGTAGAGTGATAAAATGCCTATAAAATGAAGGAAGATAAATGTGAATATGGAGATCCCTCGTTGTAGGTGATCTTTCTCAGCACTACACAAGTCAATACTTTACAGATCCCTTAAACTCACTGCAACTGTTGAAAACATGAGGGGAAAAACACTATAGGATCCATTTGTGCATTTTTTTACCGTGTTTTGCCATGGGAAGACTAAAGAGAAGGCAAGCCCTCTTTCATAAGCAGAAAAGGATGTTTTTGTTTTCCAAAAACCCAGTACACTATGAGTGAAGAAACAGGTATGACATATAGCTATTTTCTCATCTGAACTTGTTGCATCATTGAGAAAGGGAAGGACATGACCCATTTGAAGAGCTTAAGATGCAAACGTTGGGAGCCCTTGGTGTGACTACTGCAGAATCCACCTTGTGTTCATTTTATCAGCAGAGTATTATATATGGGTAGATCGAGCAAGAAAGATGAAAGGAGAAAGAAAGGATGGAAGAGAATAAAACAAAACAATTAACTTTTTAACCTGTGTAACATTATGTTATGGTCATGTTCCCAAATACAACTGGGTACAGGTGGGAATTCCCCGTGACATTCTGGCCCCAGGGGCGGGGATGGGCCTTGGTTGTGTTCAGAAAGGTGAAAATGAGCATCTAGGGCTAAATCTGCAGAGGGGCTTTACAGGATGCATAAACATCAAAGCAGTGACAGCAATATAATGAAGACATGCCCAAGGTAGGCGTGTTATTTCATATATTCACTTATAAGACCCACTCGTTCCAGATGCAATTAACATGTCATGATCTAACGTGTTCCAGAGGGAGCTGACCTGCTCGGAGACCCTTAAAAATCTCAGCAGGTTCCCATCTGAACCTCTGGGCACCCAAGCTGATGAAAATATGTTTCTGAAAAACTAGTCACTCTTTACAACCAGCCGAGAGACAGTTTTGCATAGTAAGCTTAAACTTTTGTCAGTATTTGTGAAATATATTTAGAAAGCTTATTCAGAAATGAGTAAGTTATAGATCAGTAATTCATACTTTTTGTATTCCAAGTTTTTATTACCTAAACTTACTCTTCTAAGCATCATTTTATGTTTCTAGTTAAATATAAGTGAGAATTGACTGGGGTATTTCTCAATGGAATTCTATCTTTATTTCATCATAATTGCTTCACATTTGAATAATGACAGATGAACTACTTCATTCAATTGTAGTTTTAAGGCTTTGAAGTCACAATAGCAGCAAAGGATTTAAATCCTGAAGCCATTATTATGGCAGAGAAGACACCAGGGAAAAGGAAAACCTATGGTCGTGTAAGTTTCTAGGCAGAAAAATACTTCTGTGGTTGCGCTTTTTTTTTCTTTTTTTCTTTTTTTTCTGGACATTTTGCTAACATTAAGAGGATCCGCTAAACTTCAACAAAATGAAGTAGCTGCAACTTCTAGCAAAACAAATGGCTTCCATCTACCCTGGAAGAAGACATTAGAAATGCTGAATGAGAGTCCATGCTGTAAGTAAACTTTGTAGTTATTTTGCTTTGGAGCTAGCTACAAACCATTTAAAATTCTAGGCAGCTGCTATACAGTATTTCACCAATAAAGAGTTCATTAGATCTTTTTTCTCTCTGACATTTACATCTAGTCCTGAGTACATGTTAATACTCCAAGGTATGAATTTCAAAGTTCCCTTTATCTTTGTGTACAGTTTTAAGCAATTAATCAAATGATAAAAAATAGCTTTAAAAATAAGAAACGAATTGTGAATTTAAAGTATATGTTCAAAAAGTTGCTACATTATAATTTGTGGAGGACAGGGCCTCTTATCAACTGAGCTAAGTGCAGAAGTTCTTTTTTTTTTAACTTACGTTTATTGCAGGATTTTGAAGAGATCATCAAATTGTTAAAACATGACCAAGTCGTATATCCAGGATAGTTTTTCTCCTAGGAGGCTACATCAAAGTGGGAGAGACATAGAAAAATCATTATTTAGTACATTCAAAATGATTCCCATGCAGGGCAAGATTTATACAGGCTTCTGAAATAAGCATGGGGGCAAGCAGCACTGAAAACCCTCCGCTTGAAATAAAAGCAAATGGCAGTCTTATCATCACTGTGCCAGGTGTAAATATGAAGATATATATATAAAAACTTTTCCAATTCTTTCTTCATAACGAAGCACCTTCTGAATGAAAGAAAGCATCTGAGCACTAGAGATACCACTGCAGCTTGAAAGGAATTATGCCTTTGGGATGCCACCCGCCCAGTGGAGTATAGATTGCGTAGATACCCATATAGATTGCAGCATAGCTCATGGTCTCACCTACTGCAACACAGAGCAAGTTCCCTGCTACTGGAGAGACTGTCTTTAGTGGGATAGGTGTTACCAGATGTTTGTGGTAATAGAGTATGAACTGAGCCTCATGGGTCCGACTTGCAGCTTCGCTACTTTGCAGATTTTCCTGGTGCCTCGGTTTACCCTCTGGGAGAGAGCATTATGTGAGGTGGTTGTTGCAAGGCTGGCTGCAGGACATCTGCAAGGTTCACACTGATACTTGAGCACAAGATATTGCGAACTGGGAGCTATTAAAATGTCATTAATGAATCTCAACAGAAACAGGCCTGTAATAGATTTTCTATTTTAGCAGTGAGGTATATCTGACATACCTCATGCATATTGACTGTGTGTTTCTTTTTAACGAGTGTTTCATTTGAATTTCCGCCTGAGAGGTGAAAGGAATTTTTCAGAAATATTCAGTCTTCAGATAGGACTTAGGAGCAGTTTTAATGTCTTAGCTGAAACTTTATGCAAATTGCTCAGATGCTCTTGTGTGCAATATTGAATTTAAACCAGTGTGGTCAAGGGGCAACAGATGCTTGTCTTCTTAGACAGAACAGCACCTTGCAACTGGGTAACTTGCAAATGTGTGGATGTTTATTTTAAGGATGCTCCTAGACTTCCCTGTGCCGCTGCTTTCTACAGAGAAAAATGTGGCAAAATTCTCCTTAGAGAAATTTTCTGAGTGAAAGTCCAGATTCACTTGCCTCTGAGTTCTTTTAATTGCCTCTGAAAGGGTTATTTTTCCTGATTCCACAGCTGAGTTTCTGTATCACTGAGACTGTAAAAATGGTTTTGATCTGACAGCTACAAAATGTAGAATCTATGAGGGAGGGGTAAACATAATGGTTAATAACATGCATTTCTTTACAATAGGCTGTCTTAAAAGTTCTTCAGCACATCAGCTTGGAAAAGGTTTCACCCACTAGAGTGGGGGATTGAAGGGTTGACCCTTCATGATCCAGGACCTAAGCAGTGCTTTGGTCTCCTGAGCAGCCCAGTCAAAGCAAGTATTGAGAAAACTTCCCTAGCACACCCCAACTGGATAAAACCCAGCAGCAAGTAGAGCAGTGATAGTTATTCTGCTAGAAATGCGTGGTGGAGCCATCAGCCCTACTAAGAAGAGCTCCCTGGTGGGAGCACAACCCTGGGAGGAGAGCCTCTGCATATTACACCACTGTCAGCCTAAGGGAATTTCACGTTTTTTCCATTTTTATAAATAGATGTCAACCAACCGCTGCAATTGCGTAGAGCTATGGTGGGGGAGGACAGGCAGGTAACACGCGAGCTTCAGCCTGGAGAGGTGTGCTGCCAAGTGTGCCAGAGCCATTGAGCCCAGCAGGAACTGGCAAAAAGTTGAGAGACGTTCCTCACTGCTGAATTTAGGGTAACTCTGCTCAGTGCAGGGGTCATGGGATGCCCTGCCGAAGCCGAGTTCCCTTCGCTGGTGGTGCAGCTTCAGGGCGCCTGGCCTCCTCTCCACCCAGCAGAGAACCTCAGGACACAACTTGCTTTCTACGGTTCACCATCCCAGTATTTCAGTTTTCAGGTTGTCCTGGTTTCAGCTGAGACAGAGTTAATTTTCTTTATAGTGGCTGGTATGGGGCTATGTTTTGGATTTGTGCTGGAAACAGTGTTGATAACCCAGGGATGTTTTAGTTGTTGCTGCACTGGTCAAGGGCTTTTCAGCTCCCCGTGCTCTGCCAGGTGCAGAAGAAGCTGGGAGGGGGCACGGCCAGGACAGTTGATCCAAACTGCCCAAAGGGCTATTCCCTACCATACGGCGTCATGCTCAGTATATAAAGCTGGGGAAGGAGAAGGAAGGGGGGACGTTGGGAGTGAGGGTGTTTGTCTTCCCAAGCCACCATTATGCGTGCTGGAGCCCTGCTTTCCTGGAGATGGCTGAGCACCTGCCTGCCCATGGGAAGGAGTGAGTGAATTCCTTGTTTTGCTTTGCTTGCGTGTGTGGCTTTTGCTTTCCCCATTAAACTGTCTTTATCTCAGCCCACGAGTTTTCTCACTTTTGCTCTTCCGATTCTCTCCCCCATCCCACCGGGGGGGAGTGAGCGAGCGGCTGGGTGGGGCTGAGTTGCCGGCTGGGGCTAAACCACGACACAGGTATTTCAGTTTTACTGATTATGAAGTCGTGCTAAAGTGCATTTTGAGACCTCACACTTGGTTTCTAGAATCTAATGGTTGATTATGCTTCCTGCTTTCCTAGATCATATCCTGTTTAATACACAGTTGTGCAAAATGGCTTATTAAGATAATGGCATACAACATATATAGTGTCATACCAAAAAATAGTGGAACTTGACCCTTAAATTTATGTGAAAATCCCATTAGTTATCATTGTTTATGACTTCTAGTTTGAACGTAGTTCAGTGGCAGATTAATTTAAGGAATTTATAAACCTCTTTATAGCATCTCAGTTTCATCTGTTGTTGAATGAACTTGAGTTAAATGAGGTAAACTCCTTCTGGACGAAAGCAGGAGTGCCAAGTACACTGAATTCTGGAAAGAAATTGCTCTCAACTTCTCAAATTTAACTAATAAATCCAAGACTATTGCTCTGTATCAGATATGGATGAAGGATAATGCTATGGGTCAATATTTGGAAGATCCTAAGTTCTGTGGAAGTATGGGCATAGCATATGACTGCTTCATTTTCATTAGTATTCTTATTTTATTCAAACTTTCTTTCTTTAACTGGATATTAAAACTGAAGTGATAAAATACCAGAAAAAGTATGAATCACCAAAATTACATGCTAAAGTCTGTTATCTTGACATTTTTCTGAATGAATATTGAAATGCTTAGCAAAAAAAAGATCTTGAAGTTCCTCCATCAGTAATCAGACCCAGACTTTACTCAAAAAAAAATCCCTTTTATATTTAGTTATGAAAAGCATGCTCTTAATTATGATGATGTTCATTAAAACAAATGCCTTGAAAGACTACTATTTTCAATTCAAAGGCTCCTCAAAAAACATCTGAAAAAACCCATAATCTACAGTAAATCTATCCTGGAAAAATCTTAGACAGAAAAACATACCAATTGAATGTATATGATATATATGTACATCTATATGTGTGTAGATGTGTACTCTTCAGAGAATCAAGAGCTTTGGCTATGTCTTCTATTTTTTTTCACATTTATAGAAAGTGGAAGAAGTGGTTTAATTTGATGAAATCAAACATTCAATGAAAACAAAGGCATTAGCTCTGAAATAAGACATTAGTTTTGCAGGGCTATAGATCCTTTGAACTTGGATGACATTGTCTCTGAGGACAAGATGTTTGATGAATTTTAGACTTTAAAGCCTTTAGTAGGAAAAATTAGCCCAGAATCTGTTCCTGTAGGATGGGAAAAAATAATTCACTCTTCAAAAGATCAGGAAAAAAAATGATGTCATTTTCTATCTCCCTTAAGTACCTTTTCTTCAGATGCTTATATTGGAAGAGGCTCAACAGCCATGAATTTAGGGGCTTATGCTCCTAGTGATCTGGGCATTTATGTCCTCTCTGCACGGAATATTGAGGAGAAAACAACCCCATCCTTACAATATAAGGATAAAGGGATCTATGGGTGAGATGGTCTTAAAAAACATCGCTGACTAATTTTAATCTATTAATTTAATATAATGAACATAATGATTTGTGTAAAATTACGTTACCCCTGTTATATGCCAAATCTGTTAGGAACAGCTGCTTTGCATTCAGTATATCATAAAGACATACACTGAGGAGTTATAAAGTTTAAATTTTTTTCATTAAGGTCCTATTTTAGATTTGCAAGCTTGTACATGAGGGGAGAAGGGCTGGTGCCTCCATCGCACTGTCGCTGTTAAAGGTTATCAAAAAAACCTCTTGGATCTGTGAAGAAATGAGTAATGAGTGCAAGTTGGTTTTGCAGACCCTGTTCCAAGGGAAGAATAAACCAAGATTAAAAAGTTTTGTGGAGAATATTTTTCCCAACAGGCCTTAACGTTCAATGCTTTTTTGCTCAGGAGAACTAGAAGGGTCACGATAACTGAAGCTTGAAATAAAGGTGAACTGATAACACAGGTTGGGGAGTGGACTAAAGGGACTATAATTAATCGAGTCTTTATAAGCACACAGAGGTTGCAGCAGAGATGCGGTTCTGCTGACTCTCCTGTCCACGTGCATGACCAAGGAGCGGGGGCTGCTACCTGCAGTGCCACACCTCATGTCTTAAACTCCCTCTCTTCCACTTTCCTAAATCCAAAATACTCCTAAAACCCGAAAAATATTCCCTAACCCTAAATACCACTTGCCTTTTGAACTACTAATGATACCCTTTGTCCTGTTGCAAAGCTTGTCTGGACTAATAGAAATAATGGATCTGGATGAATGCCTTTCACAGCTCAGAAGGTATAATTCTGGCTGATAAGAAATTAGCATGGTAATATTCTTGCTAAACACCCCCCGCCCCCCATCATGCAAGAGTGGAGATGTAAAACATGGCACTAGGCACCTGCTATCGTAGCGTAAAGGTGATTCTTCTAGGATAACCAACATAGGTAACTACAGCATCAGAATATGACAGTGCTGTGTACCTGCTTTAGGAGAGTCCTTATTAAGTTTGGCAGATATAGAATAAAAAGGGGCTCACAAAAGCAAGATTACAAGCATGAACCAGAGGAAAGGGGAGGACATAGTGGTCTTGAGAAACAAGGGAAAAGGAAGTATATGACTTCAGAGACCACAGACTGTAGAGATTAGAAGGAACTGAAAAACTGGAACAATCTTAAAAGTTATAGAATGAGGGTTATCAGTTTTCTGGTTTTGTCTGCTTGAAGCAAGCTGAAATTAAATGCATTTGTGCGGACATGTTAGAGTGGTCTGAGTAAAGACATCTTTATTTTCTGTAGGTGGCTGCCGTGAAGAAGTCTTCCAAGAAGTGCCAATAGCCAACATATCTAATACTCAGCCTGGTGCTATTAGTTGCGCTGGTGGTGCACTTTTTTTCTTTTTTTTTTTTCTCTTCCCTCAAATCTGGATACCCCTGTTCACCACTAACCAGTGAAATTTCCTGACATCTCCCAGATCATATAAGAATGTACAATAGCAATTGCCTGTCAGAAGGAGGGAGCCGGGGAAAAGGGCAACGGAGTACAGCCATGCACAAAAACTAGAAGTATCCTTGTATTACGTGGGCAAATAAAATCATAGGAAGCGTTTGGAACTGACATACTGAATTCTTTAATTCAACTAACTGCTTCAAGCCTTTGATAAACTGATTATTTTTTTTGTTTCCCAGTCCATTTCAGGCAGCATAGTCCCCCCTGAGAGCTTCTGGACATGAGAGAGGACAATCATCTGTCTGCAGAGGAGTTTTACTTCCTGCATCTGACTTTCTCCTGTTTTTATTGACTTCTTTCTTCTAGCACAACTGCCCGGGCAGTTCTGACTCACTCTGCGATGGCAGGGTGGGAGGAAGCAGAGCGAGAGCAGAGCCTACCACATGGATAAAAGCTGTATTAGGAAGAGACAAACAATTACTTCAGCAATTCTTATTTCCACTAGATTTGGTGGGGTCCACATTATTTTCGTGAATGCCTTGCGTTGCTGTATGCTTACGTTTATCTTTTTGTGAATGTGGAATTTGATACTGGAGAAAGGAGCCTCTTCTTCCTCAAAGGCTGAAGCAAAAGAAGAGAATATCCCAGAACATCTCAAATTTCTTCTGCATTCACTCTCAGCATGGGATTTTACAGGGCTTGATACTTTCCCCACTGTTATTCACCATATAGCTGAAGCTTTTTTAATAGAGGTAGGAACAACACTGGCTGGAGTATCAGTTTTATATCAGGGACAGCCACTTCATATTTCCTTTACTGTGAAAACATTGACAGTTTTTGGAACATCTCCAGTCAACAAGTTATTGGCGTGGTGATTGTGGGTCACATCTGAAGCCAGTGGTGAACACCAGGGAGAAGAGAAGGGCTTTGAAGAGGATTTTGCTAGCACCACTTTGTAACTCGGATTTGATCACAGGTGCATAGATTAAGATATTGTCACCCAAAGTGCATGATTCATTTGTCTTTTTAAGGTCCGTTATCGTGTAATGCAAAACCACCTTTTTGGCAGTTTCGTATTGTAACACTTTTAGCGCTCGGAGGCCTAACACTCCAGAAAATGCATTTACACTGCATTTAAAGCTTGCATGTAACTAAATCCTGTCAAGGAAAGTCTTTACATAATGCATCAACATATGTTGGGTTTTTGTCTCTTTTTTAGTACAGTATAGCTACACAATGGGTTGGAGTGGCTTTTCTAAGTTATTAAAAATAGCCCTAGGCAAAGCTGGCCTCTAAAATAGGTGTCAA